>NC_048424.1:20969537-21117305 GCF_013103735.1 Etheostoma cragini
CTCTTTGTTCTACACCATGGCATTGATTTCTCCCAGTGGCGAAGAGTAGGATGCCTGAAGGTTAGACACACACACACTATGTAGATAAATGACTCCTGAGCCCTGGAGTTTGATCCAAATGAAGCAATGATGTAGCTCACTGGCTCGGGCCCACATTGAAGTAAAGTGTGTGCTCTAGTGAAATGTGCTCTCTGTGACTCAGAGTGTGTGTGTGTGTGTGTGTGTGTGTGTGAGAGTGAGAGAGAGAGAGAGAGAATACTCCCACCAGTATGGTGTGGTGGAAGAAAATTGGAGGTATGAGAGAAAGAGAATCTGCTGCTTTAGTATGAAGCGTATGTTGGAATGAACCGATCTTAAACACTTAAGTTCACAGCACTCTAGTCTGAAAAACAACAACAACAACAACTATATACTGTATCTATGTATATGAATGTGCACACACAAAAAGTCCACATTCACATAGCTGCTGCCCAAAGACTGATGCCCCACTAACAGTCCTGTATGCATTTCTGTATTTTTCTAGGGATGTATCCATGTGTGTAATTGTGTTTTTGCTCCAATGTAACACTCAATCATGTTTCCTAACGCATGTGCGACTGTCTGCGTGCTACATGTGTGTGATGGTAGTAACGCGTGTTTTTTTTTCTCCTCTCAATCAAATGCCCAGCGGCGCTCCCGTCCGCGCAGCGCAGCAAAATTGGCCTGAGAGGTTTGGGAACGTTCCCCCCCCCCCCACTTACAAACGGGGGCAAATCAATAACGTCTCGCTTGAAGGAGCCACTCTCCATATGAAGGTGAGCTGACTCAGCAGTCCCAGCAGCCGGAGCGTGGGGCGGAGGGGTGGAGGGTGGAAATGATTGCTTTACAAGCGGTAAAATGCACGGCGGTGCCGAGAACCCTCTGTGGACGCCGCGCTACACGCCTCCTCAATCCTGGGGGAGGAGGAGCGGGGATGAGAGCGCATGCATACATGCTTAGGATTGTAAATACAATAGGCTGCACTCTCTTGAGCTGCGAGTGCAATCAAGCTCTACTGGTCTCTTTTTCTTTCTTGCTCTCCTTCAATCTACTCCGGTACAGCAGCCTGACAAGCGCCGATTTAGCCTCGGCCGACTCAATCCCGGCTCTACAGTGGCACGATGGGGCCAGAGATGGAAGCAATCCTCCCATCTTCACCGCTCCATTTCTCTTCCAGGCCTCCGCATCGATCACGGCGCTTATTAAATGTGGGAGTTTGCTGATTGCAGGGTGATCGGGCAGGAGGGCTGGGAGAGAAGCGGACGGACTTCGCAGGGGGCTCCGACGTCCTTCAGGCATGGCAGGGACTCTGCAGCAGCAGCTGGAGAGGAGAGAACTGTATATTCTCAGTCATCTCTCAACATCAACTACAAGGCCCATCCATTTTCTCTCCTCTGTATTCCTAACATTAAGTGTGCTTGTTTTCTTGACTAAAATGTCTATTTTTAAATGTGCAAAGGTAGTCTGTATGCCCCACTTCCATTTGGTAGTTAAAGAATCATACTGATGATTAAGCTCACTTTTGCCATAACTACAAATAACATTTTTTTTTTGGCAAGCACTTGCCAATGCCTCACATAGATTTTAAATTTTTTATTTAGTTTACATTTACTTCCATTCACAACTGCATAGCCCTGTACCTGGCTTATGCTAGGCCATCCATCACAGTGAATAAAGCTATGCTATTGTTGTGTGATAATAATGCAGTTGAGAGCAGGGACCACTTAAAAAAAAAAAAAAAAAAAAAAAACTGTCCTTGTTGGCGTGTGGTCAAGGACACACAATGTGACACGTAAGACCCGGCTGCTGAAAAGTGCTGTATTTATGTTGTCAGACCAATCAAAACCAGAGGAGAAAGGCGCGTAGGACATTGTAGGAAGGTTTGCATTAAACATGATGCTAACTGGGCTAATAAAGACAATCGTATCCAGAGTTAGTGAGAGGAGTGGCAGCTTAGTGCTTACACAATTGGATAAAGCAAACCTGTTAAGAGTCGGCTCTCAGATTTTAGACAGGGGATAACGGAGCGAAGCCGGAATATCTTTGAATGGATAGGAGTCCTGAGGCATAGCTGAGAGGGAGTTATAAATGAAGGAGTAGGGCAGAGAGAGAGAGTGAGGAGGTTACTCTGGAAAACGCCAACGGTGCTGAAAAGCTCACTGTGATGGATTACTTATTTCTAGCTAAGTTTAAGTCCGCGAGTTGATTTCAAATTTGAAACCAATGGAGGAGGAGAATCAATCCAAAAACTTTTAACGTATGCTATGTTTTTGTGAAATATATATACATGGGGGTAAATATGCGCGGCGACAGTAAATGAAACCTTCTGGCACCAGGCTTCCACATCAGCACCACGGGAGTGGCAGCGCGTGCCATTTTGTCATCTAATACAGAAAATATTCTAAAGGAAACGCTGTTTGTGACAAGCTGAATGTGGCAACGCATCCCTGTACATCATGTGAATGAAATGTTAAATGGCATGTGCATTGCAATGTGTCAGAAAGTAATAGCCTACTGCCACATCTTCACAGCATCCTGGCGTGGGTTAAAGCGCCACTACCTTGCAATAAAAGACAAAAACACCACCAATGTGAACGTGTGGAAATACTATCTAAGCCACAAAAAACTGCCTTTATAGCAACTACCCAAACATCGAAATGAAGCACGACCCCTGCATCGCTGGCTACCCACTCCTATCTGTGGTAATAAAATCAAGTTGTTGACAGTGTGAGAACGCTCGGTGCCTTTGCAGCAGCTGCCTGCTCCGGTGCGGGCTACACCAGCCGACCGAGGTGAATATATTATTCTTACTCAGCGACTGTCACAAATGCCATTTCCAATTGCCGAATGTCACCAAGACTGTTGGGGTGACTGCCAACGCCGGGGAGCGCCAAGACGTCTACATTCCCACGGTTAACATCCTGCATGCGTGCTTTTTGGATACCAAAACACTTGTTGTGAGCCGAAAAAAAAATATCAAGCTAGAAAGACTGAAGGTGATTGGTTGGACATTGCCGCTTGACTATCAACTAGGGATGGGCAGGATTCATCCACGATGGCTAACTGATCAAGAATTTTGCAGATCACGTTAATTAGTTATTTCTGTTTTGATTTCTAAAGTAATCATAAAGGGATCACGGCTTAGTGTGGCGTGGGATCTTTTATCAAAATGATATAAGTGTAGGAATATAATGTTCTATTGCTGTAACCATGCATCACAGGAACAGCTTTGGTCTGGGATGTTATTTGGTGATGGTGTGGCGGTCATTTTTAAAAGGCATACTCTAAAGATATTTAATCAACTTTATATTATATTAATGCGCAATGCTTTCTGGTATTGTCGTGTTTTTTTTTGTTTTTTTTAAGGAAAGAGGATATTACAGCTCTTTTTCTTTGTTTTCTCTGGTCATGTAGCCCAATTTCTAACATGTTGGCGCCATTCTACTGCGTAGTTTTGTGAAAGGATCCTCTTTCCAGCAGTAAAACACGTCTTTAATGAGCGGCCCCTTCACTGGCCAAGTCTTGCAGGGTCTGGGTTATACACAGAAAAAAGAAAAAACAGAAAAAGAGCCCACCATAAAGAGAAGAATGAAGCCCATCTCTGTCACACACTCGTCCTACGTCAGTGAAGCTCACTGTTTGCAGCGCAGCATGCTGCTGCTAAGTGCTGGGAACCCATGCTGATTAGTATTATTATTATCATTATTTTTATGTCTCCACATATGAACGCCAGGTCATTTTCCTCCAGCTTTCCATACCTCTCATCCTTCAGTCACTCATTACTGCTATACATCATCTCTCTCACACACACGTCCTCTGCTCTTCATATGCCCTCACTTAATGAAAGATGAAACTTTTCATTTCAGCGACCAGAGGAGGGGGGTGCCAGAACAGCGGCCTAATTTTATTTGATTGATACGGTTAAGATTAGGAAATATCTTAAATATGAAATGACAAGCGCGAGCTCCAGGTTAAACTCATCATTGTTTGTTAGGATTCAAGACAGATTTAATTATATTTTCTCCTAGGAAGTTGTTTTTAATTAGAAGAAAGGTTCTTATCAAATCTGAATAACCTGCATAATTGGCTGAACTATTCTGGGTAAGTTGCACCATTATCGCCTTCTTACAGCAAATAAACAATACTGATGGGAAATGGTTTCGGTTTCTTCAGGCTATGGAAATATGCATTCCTCATGACAACTCGCAGACAAGTGCTAGTACAAATAAAAAATAGAAATAGACGAGCAGTTGTGTTTATCCCAACACACCCAACCACCAGTAGAAACAAGTATTATTCTCCAGCAAAGACCGCTCATTTCATCCACGTTTGACTAAATTTACTTGGAAACCTATCAATCTGTGCTTGCTCAGTCAAATCCTGCTCGTCTTCGAGCTATGTGCATCTGTCAAGTAGAAGAACAGGGCGCTGCTTTCCAAGAAGAAAAAAGGGGCACTGGGCCGACCGCAATGTACAACAAAAGAAAAACAATCTCCTGTAATTGCCTGCCATCAAACGGTGAACGGTGGTTCAAAATGCAGGATAGAGGGAGGGCATGGCAGCGCGCACTGCAAACCAGTCAAGGACGTTAGAACCATCCATCTTCCAAGAAATCTCAGAGCCGATCAGAAAGGAGAGGGACGGCCTGCGCTTGGTGCTGCTACTGTTGTGTTGTTGGTGGAGGTGGTGGTGGTGTTCCCAGCCAGATCTCACACTAAACAATGAGGAATTAAAATACCGGGCCACTCTGACCTTTTCAAGGTAAAAAAGGTGCGAAACTGTGCGCATGGGCAGTGTGGCGCTGAAAGCTTATTGATTTAAGACGGTTTCTGTATCCTAGGCTACAGCCCACACAGACGGCACGGACAACACTTTCACCTGTCAGGATTAAGTCTGCAAAGCCGTGCTGACAGAGACAAGACGAGCATGATGTAAACATGGACAGATCTGATGTCCTTCCATCTATATATAGGTGGATTAGAGCAGCTCACAATACTTCAGTGCGAGGTGAACAAATGCGCATCAAACTCCATGTAGCAAAGGGCACTCGGGAGGAACATGCTTGCATGCAACATATTTAGCCATTAATAACTCGTACTGTACTGTGGTGTGATTTCTTCCTGATGGCCAACTTGTGCCACATTTCCGCTCAATACTGAAGCTAGACATTTTCTATTGATCGGTTTGTTTCCAGTGCACCAATACATAATTCATTAACTCTCAGTATGTGGATGCACATGTGTTCATAAACCATCGGTCAAAGTCAACACCTGCCTTCGCTCAATTACCACAAGCGTTGTGGTAAAAACAAACGACTGTTAAAAATGCAGCATGCTGCCGAGAGTTCCGGGGACCAACGCGGCAATTACATGCTCTCTCATCTTCCTTCTCTTCATGAAATAATTTAAAAAAAAAAAGGATCTGAGACTGGTTCATGAAAGAATTAAAAGCCTGATGCGATTACAAGACAAGAGGAGAAAAAAAAAAGAAAGAAAAAAAAGAGTTCAGCACCACCTTGCCCAGAGCATGTTAGACTCCTCAATCTTTTAGTGGAAATTGGGTTTGGGGCCGGAGAGCGTTTTCCCCACAGGCACATCACCGCCTTCCCCACAGATCAGGGATCATCACACCCATGCACTCAATCCAAACCTCGGCCAATACCCGAAGAGAAGGACGTCGTCCTCACAGCGGTCCTGCATCAGTAGTCAGGGGAAGTCTCTGTCAAGCGTTGCTCATATCACAAGGGCACCGTGCCACTCTCGTGAACAATGCTGGATGTACGTGTTCCGCCGCTGACCAGCGCCTCAAATACTCTCCAGCAATGATTCATAGACATTGGTTAATCTTATCAGGGACTGAGTGGACACAGCAGTAATAAACTGGAAATTGTCTGGTGAATCTCATATCGAATCACAACCATGGGGAAACTAAAGCAACACGGCTGATCAAAGCAAGAACGGACAAGTCTATGGACTGCTGTTGTAAAGACAAGCTATAATGCGATGGTGGTAATTAATTATGTGATAAACAAACATAATTTAGCCGAATCTCTAATTAGTTATTATTAACAGTAAGAGTTCCTGGGATCCACATTTTGGCTTTTTGATCTAATATGTGTCCCAAATCTATAAAGTCATGTAAGACGTCATATACCCGAGGCTTTTAAACAGCAATAAAAGGCATGGCTTTGGATTCAACCTTCAGGTTAATAAGACACAGAAATGTAATGTCTTCATTCTCCGCCCCTTCCTAATTGAAAACTGCCTGGTAGACCTGAAACTTCCCCAAATCTAGAAAGGTTGTTGGACCGGCCGCAAGTAGAAAATGAGATTAGGGTGAGGATTTGAGTAATGAAGGAAACCACTTGTCCTTCCACGATGTGACTCTCTACCCGTTCGCCTCAAAGGAGGTAGTAAAGCCGCCTGCCACAGACATTAAAATGACTGGCCACTTCAATTAGCCCAATCTTAAAATATAATTTGAGACACATCTATCCAACATGTCCGGAAGACTTTCGGGAAAAAATAACCGTCCTGTTGTTCATTTATTAAATATCACGTTGAATCAACTTCTCTGTCTGAGTCGCGAGTCCCATTAAAATGTAACAAGTTAGGGGTCATTGCATGGATGTTTTGTTGCAATATTAAATAGGCACAGTAAATCAGATCTGGGGATGCAAGATGAGAATAAAAACACAAAACCCCATTAATTCAACAACTCATTTCTGTGATCTGTGACACATAAGATAGAGAATGAGATTTTGAATGCGGATTGACTCGTGATATTACATGTTCTCTTAATTCTGTATTCAGAATTTTTATTTTTAAAGGGAAATGTTTCTGTAGATATATTTGAGTAAATGGGGCAGGAAGGAAACTTAAAATCGAATAAATAAAATATAACATAAAAATAATTTATAATAATAAATAACAGGCTCAGATTAATATTCAAAGTGTCTGACAACGTCATGGAAAGAATTTCTAAAGGACTTTTCGGTTAAGAAGTCATACTTTTTTAAACATAAAAACATCTACAAAATTGCTTTAGCTAAAGCCACCAGACTCCATGTACCTACACAGTAATTTTATCATCGTAAAATACAATTGATTCAAAGTCAACAGAAACCAAATAAAACTACGAAAAGCCGTTTTGGGTCCTCTTTCTACTCTCACAACTCTGGAACTCTAGTTTGGCTGAAATAAACACACGGTGAACTGAGTTACATGGGAAAATATGTGGGCTCTATATACGCTAAAAGTATTGCTTTTTTTAAATGGAGTCTGGTGGGTTTAGTGCAAGTGACCTGAGCTGTTTCTAGTTAAACAGATAGTTCTAAAAGAGGTGTAAAAAAGGCTTATCTCTTTAGGGATCCTTTCCATGAAGTTGTCAGACACTTAGAATATGCTAGCCATATCTACCCAGATACTAACGTTACTACAACTGCACCTTGAGCCTGATTGGACAGATGTATTTTGAAATGAATAATAATCTGACCAATATTTGTTGTGTCTTTGAGGCATTCAGACATTGGCGTGGCTTTTACATTTCAAGTTCAGTCTATAGTTAAAATTTCAGTTTTGTGTTACTTTTGTCACAATTCTGACTACAAACTAACAGTCAGGCGGCTACAGACTGATGATGGGAGTCAATTGCCAATGTTGAATATGATAACTGGCAGTTTGCTGCAGACGCGCATGTATAATACACACAGACCAATCCGGGCTCCAAAAAAGACATGAAACAATTTGAAAAGCAATGGAAAGATCATCCCAATATAGTCTTATAGCCATCACTTCTAGATACCGCTGTTTATTTTCCCCTGTGAGGCTTTGGCCTTGCATGGCCAAGAAGACACCACTTAGCAAGCTCAATTTCAAAAATCGGTTCAGCAGCATGCAGGGAAGCAAAGGGGGGGAATTTGACTCACAAATCCAACCTTGGAGTATTCATGTCAATGTCTTCCTATCTGATTGTTTTGGCATTCACATCTGAATAGGATCGGGAGGGTGAGGCAAACACTGAGGCAGCGAGCTGCAGATGGTGCTCCAGGAAGACAGTGAGTGGGGAAAGTAGCACCACCACACGCGTTTTGGCTGATCGACATGAGAGCAACACCGAGCCTGCTTGCTGGCCGGGTACAGAGTAGACAATTGGAAGCACAATTGGACCTGCACAATTTCCTGGATTTCTGCTCTCCGCAGTCTCCTTGGTGCGACAAGATTAATTACGGTTTTGTTCTGCAAAGGATTACATTTCTCATACCAGAGATGTAGATTAGAAACAAAAAAATAGGACTTGATTTGAATTTTCCCAGGTGTGATACATTACTAGATCTTAAGGCAAAAACACTCAAGTCTCAAGCTTTGACCAAAACATTATGTATAATTAATAAATAACACATCATTCAAACTCATGAGTCTAATTCTCCGATATCATGGAATATCGTGCAAGAAATGTCTTACTTCAGAATCATGCCAGGTTCTTAAACCGTAGAATTGTCCACACCCACTGCCGCAAATCCAAAGCCCGGTTAAATAGACAACAAACTCAATATTTGTAATGAAGGGAAAATTCCGATATCATCGGCAAATAATGAAATCCAGCGATTCTGTAGAAAATGTAGGCGTAAAGCAAGCAGAGAAACTGGGAATGAGAAATGTGTCTTTCTGCGTCAGAAGCTTATTAGTACCAAGCCTGAATGGGGTTTTGAACCGTGATACCACAACTTTGTGAAATCTGGGCATTATTCCCACTAATAGCAGTTCCAAAACAACAGGCCTTGTGCTACCCAGAGGGTCTGCTTCCATTCAGCTCCCAAAAACCTCCAAACCAAACAGTTTGGGGGACAGCTGGACCTTCATCTACTCTTCATAGAGAGAAGATTTCTTTGGAATCTGGGACTGAGGGCCAAAAGACACAGGATTACAGCCCACCAAAAACTTTGCTGATCCCTCCCTGTGAGGCCAGGCAAACCGTTTGGAAGCTGGGGCTTCCACATGCTCCAAATACTCATTTAAACCTCAAGGTGTGAATGCTACACCTAGGCACCAGTTGTACATTTACGCTCAATTTCAACAATACAACTAGAGGCACAAGACGGGGTTATTGCTATCGGAATAGGTCATGGAAAGAGGGGTCTTATTGTGTAAGCAAACGAAGGGCGGTGAGGCTGAAATGGTGACCCGCAGGAAGAGTCCTACACTAATGCCTTCTCCAGCTGTTCCACCTTAGGCTTATTGTTCCACAGCGCCTCTCGCAGAAAGACGGGAGGCCATTGGCACAGAGCCTAGGCTGAGGGCCGGGGCAGCACATCTTGGCCCTTGCATGCTCCATTAAAGCAGGAGCAGAGGAAACTATGAGGTCTCGACAGGTGCTGGTTTAGAGCTGCGCCGCTGACACAATTACTAGCCCCTTGTTGCCCGTCCGTGCTATGCTACCTTGTTTAAAATGGCTGCCTGTAGCCACAACAGTAGATGTGAACAACAGAGAAGCTGCAGCCAATCACACCCCCCAGTGACGAGAACTGCTTTTTCTAACGGATGTCTTCGTTATTAAATCTGTTTGTTGTGTTCAGCTGTGACAGTATGAGTTTGGGTCCCGGTTGCTGGCCAATACTACTGTAGTATTCGTTTTAACACGTACATAATGTGTATTTCTATTCAAACTATTATTAAAAAGGTGAGACAGGTATGCAGAAATACAAGCCACACTGGACAACTGGAGACGAAACATGCCTTAAACCCAAACACACAACACACACACAAAAATATTAGCATTTTCCCTGAGGCAGAAAACAGCTGGCCTGTGCTTCATCCGCAACACGCACATAATCTTCTCTCCCTCTCCCCAAGAAACACCGACTCCACTGTGCCTACTTCCTTTAGCCAGCGGAGTTTGCCAAGTAAAGTTGGAAGGGAAAATTAAGTTTCATCTCAGAAATTCTCTGTTGCTAACCCACTTGAAAAAATAATTGTGGTGTTCTGTCTCAAATCAGTCAACTCTTGAGTTTGTTTGGAACGATACCGCGGATGCAGTTGGCTTTCCAGACTTTAAGCTTTAAGACAACAATCATTGAAGTCTGTCTCAGACGTCATTGTTAAAATAGTTTCTATTAAAGCATTGCTTTAAAAAGGAACAGAAACAGAGGGCTGATTCTTCATTTCTGACATTTCATCCTGCCCATCCTTGGCCAACAAACGGGCTTTTTTTTGCTACTAAATAAATGGTTCTGCATTAAAATTACAGACTACAATGAAAACAACTTTACTCCGCCTAAATGACAGCAGTAATAGTTCATCATTACTGTGTCAACTGCTATCAATGTATAGTCATTTCTGTCTCGCTAAGCCTGGTTTTGATGAAACCACTGGGAAACTAACAGAAATGACTGATTCGACCATCTATATCATCTAAACTAACATAGAAAACAGGTTTATTTGTTGGAGTTATCAATGTCAAGCCTCTCAGTTACTAAGATGTTTCGCAGTCTGACCTGAAGGTGCAAACAGCAGAGAGCTGGTAGACAAAGAAAAAGCAGATCTTGCGTCACCTGAGGGAAATATAAAAGGTTAATTCTGGCGAGCCTATTTCCTATCCCAGAATAGAGCAGGTTGCATAAATAATTATCTACTGCCGGGGTTTTTTGATTGCAATAATCCATTTCATCTCAGAACAAAAAACAATGTATCTTTCTTGTATTCCTACTCTATGTTTTTATTCTAATTGAGATGGCCCCAAAGGTGAAAAATAAAAAAAGGCAGAGAGAGGGAGAGATCATGGAGGAGGACAGCCTCCAGTCAGCTCCAGCAGAGGGGCCTTGCTGACCTAGATCCAGGCTGAGTGGGGATGATATTAGCAAAGCAATTAAGGGAGATGACAGCCGTCAGGCAGGGTCAGACTGACAGGGATAGCAGTCTGTCTCCCTGCCTCCCTCACTCTCTCCGTTTCACTCCCTTCTGTAATGGCTATTGATTTTTCACAACCAAAACAAGAGACCCTCTCAGCCCAGAAGTGGCTGGATTGGTGGATAGAAGAAAGTGCAGATGGCACGGGTGAGATGTAAGGGGAAAGGGGCCGCGGCTCAGAGGATGGGGACCCTGTCAGCTCTTTTGCTTGGATGTGCCGAAATCACTCCAGGCATGGCAAAAACTTAATTCCACCGAGGTGATAGAGAAGTGTAGCTACTACCTCAAAAACTTGTCAAAACCCATGTTTTTGCCACGGGGATGAAAAAAATTATCATTTTTGGGGTAAAGCAAGGCAAACTAAACTTCTGATGTGATGGCCAGACATGCAAGTTCCTTTACTCTGGAAAAACTGTAACAGACTTTTAAAAATTCTAAGGTTTTTCACCACTTTTGTTCATATGCTTTTACAGTATATATGCAGAGCTCCACAGTGCACACTTCAAGTACTTAATATTCTTGATAATGCTTTGTAATTAAATAGCTTTGCATGAAGAATAATAGCCTGTATAACAAAGTTACACATATACTGACACTGTCTGAATCTGTGGATTACTCCAAAGAAAGCCAGCTCTTAGCCTGCTATCGCTTCAAGGAAGACTCCTTTGTAGATGTTCCAAGTGTCCACTTCAAAATGGTTTTTAGACAAGACAACAAGTGGCCGGAAATGTCAGTTAGCACCAGAAACACGAGCGCTGGTGTAGACAGAGAAATACCATGACTGGACTTTCAAATGATGATTAAACCATTGGCCTTGTTTGGCTCAGAAAAAAAAAAAAAAAAAACAGTATCTAAAGTCCACTACTACTTAAAACTGACAGCCAGTGTGAGTTTTTTTTTTTAAATGATTCTTATAAGCACAGGTGTGAGGAAAACTCATTGCCAAACCAAGCATGGTGAGAAAATAGAGAACGACATATTTCCAGCAACAATCGCTGAGAAAACAAGATTATGAGAAATCTCATAAAAACACATTACAGTAGGGCTGCATTAAAACACCCCACGGACCATACATCCAAATGAGATTTTCAGCAATTACAGGAGACGGCGCCACTTAAATCACCGGCCCGTACCGTTGTCACAGAGCAGCGTGCTGCATGCCTCGTTCCATCCCGGCATGCCTTGCTCCAGGCGTGCAACTTAGTGGTGTCGTGTTCGCCATGTCTGCTTTCATCTGATCTCAGTGGGTGGATGGAAGTTTGACAAAAGCACGAGGGGGGGGGGGGAACGTAAGTGACATGATGAGATAAAATGGCAGAGAGAAAAAGGTTTGTGACAGACGCAAGTGACTGCATGCAGGATGCAGTTACATTCCGCTGACTCAAATCACTACATTGAATGGAATCTGTAGGCGTATCAACCGACACAACACCTGCCAGACAACTGCACAGAGTGACGCAGTTTCTTTTGATAGGGTATATTTACCGACGTGCAGTATTCGTTTTCCCCAGCATGTATGGAAGACAGCTTCTTTTTCATCTGCTCTCCAAAGCCACGAACCGCCGCTCATTACTCGAGTACACTCCAGACAACACGCCTAGCTAGGCACTAACGGCATTGTTTTCCAGCTCGGGCTCCCTTTGCCACAAATTTCTGCTTCAATCTCAAAATCAAATTTTGCAAGCAACACTTTCCTTTTTAAGGAAACAAACTTGGAGGGGGGAACTGGTGTTGTGTGAGCTGCTAAGCTGTTGTCGATTTTGATTACTTCAGTAAGCAGAGGGAGTTGGAACTGAAATTAGTTTTTTGCCTGAGCGATATGCAAGGATTTTGAAAGACACTCTGGGGGCAGAGTTGAGAGAAAAAACACATGGTGCAGGAATGCAGGTTTACAAGCACGGGGTAGCCTCTGCCGAGCCCCCTGTAGAGATGCTTTGACATCTGCACTACACATGTCTATAAAAATGCGTAAGGATCCTTTAAAAAGTCAAAATGTGAAGCAAATGCACATCAGGAGGTGTGATTACTGACAAAGCCTTCTGACTATATTAAGACCAGATAGAAGCTGAAGAACCAATCTTTATCAACATGGTTTGGCTAAATGCAGAACTGCAAATGACCTGTCGCATGTCAGTAATCTCTCAATTACTTAGTGTCTGTATTAGCTCTTTCATCTCCGCTGAAAGACCATTCAGATAAGTGACAGCAGCCTCTTGAGTCCCTGTTTAAGTGGAATATGCAGTTTTTGTTTGTCTGTGCCCCGAGTGATCAGCCGTGGAAAACGCCATTAAACATCTGAGGCGTCTCATACATATGTAGGGCCAGAGATATGGGCCATAATGAGCTGCACTCTGCAGATGGCCATTAAGGCTTACGTCAACATTAGGGAGATATCCAAATAAAAATTTGCCAGATGATGCTCGTGGTTAACTCACAGAAAAATGTTTACGTGGACACATCGACCACAGATGATAAGAAGGTACAGTCCATCTGAATTCTTTGATTTCAGCGGAGAACAGAGCAGGATGCGATTAAAAGGGAGTTTTCATATCAGGCATGGAGATGGCTTTCTTCCAAATGAGTCTTTTTGAATCTGGCCGGGGCCGGAGCAGGTGGACCGTGGCGCTTCACAACGGCAGCATGTTCTTAAACTGATGCTGGACAGTGGGGATGAGCGAGTACAGCATTATCTGTATCCGTATCCGTACTGGGCGGGGCCTAAACCGGAAGTGGTCAGATTTAAACCGGAAGTGGGTCGGGTTCTCTTGAAATGTTAGGGGCTTTAACCGGTATGTTATTTAAGCATGCAATTGATATGAGTTGATCAAAAATGGTTATATTTATTGCTGATTTGAAAACTATTTACATGACAGCATCAAGCTTCAGATCAATGGTGTTGTCATGGTAACAAACACACGATATACAGAATGTTTTGCAACAATGACAACACATGCAGTTGCAATTATGAAGTAAAATATAATGAACAAGAGTTTTCATACTCAATATAACTTTCTTTTTTTAACTTTTTATTTTTTTATGATCAGTATGATTTTTTTTGGTTCTTTTTAATTTTTTTTATTTCCACACCAGGTATATGTTTGTGTGTGTGTGTGTGTGTGTGTGTGTGTGTGTGTGTGTGTGTGTGTGTGTGTGTGTGTGTGAGTAACAGAGAGACAGAGAGAGAGGGGGCGGAGGGCCGCTGACAGTAAAAAAAAAAAAATCTCCGATGGCAGAGACGCGGCGGAGTTGCATTTAAACCAAGCAGCTTGTCTGAGACCCACGTTCACCAGAAATCTACTCGTTGATATGTAAGTACTATAAACCAAAGTTAAAAACAAACCTGAAGCTGAAGAAACCCTAAACGTTAACGGAACAGATCCGCAGACCCGACTGACTGCCTGACGGAGCGGGAGCGAGAGAGAGAGAGAGATAGAGAGAGCAAGAGAGCGAGAGAAAGAGAGCGCATTTCTCCGTGTTCTGTGTGTGTGTGTGTGTGTGTGTGTGATTGATCCAAGCGAGTTCGTAGGCGGGGGGCGCTGTGATTATCACAGAACGCTGCGCGGCCAGTTGAGGGGTTGTATTCAATCCGAGCACGGATATTGACTCATATTACTCGTATAATACTTGTACTCGGCAAAAGTGCTTTATCCGTACCGGATACTCGTTTCAGCCGGGTACTCGGATCACCCCTACTGGACAGGAAGCCGCTGCACTGGGCAACAGGTCCAACCAGAAGGCAAAAGGAGAGGAAATCACTTTTTTTCTGTTACCAAACAGCTTGAGTCAGCTGAAAATGTTCAATGTCCGTCCAAGTTCAGCGAGTAACAAAGAGGAAGGAGCCGCAATAACTTCTTCTCTTTTTTCTCTTTTATTAAGCTCAGATATTGCATAATGCAGTGAGTAGGCTCAGTTTTATATGTGCATGGTGTCAGCATCATTGTGGAGGTCACAATAAAATAAACCGTTGCGTTATTGGCTGGAATAACCCTTTTTCTAGCTTCTGTAGAGTATGCTGTGGTGGTGGGAGCAATATAATATAATGTTCTGCAAAGATAAGATTACCTATGACTTTGTTCCTCAAGCACACACACAGTTTCATATCCATGCTCCAGTTGAGTGCTGCTCGAGACATTAAGTGAAACAATATACCTTACGTGCTGTGATAACTACTGTATCTTACAACAGCACGCCACCTAATGACCCACTCTAAGCTTTGATATATGAGTCACGCCGTAACGCCTCTCCATAACCAGATACCTAGTATAAAAAGCAATGCACCATGACTTGAATGGAGGCCAAGCACAAGGGAACGCTCAGGTGTAGGTATTCTTAAGTAAGACAGCTGACATGACGGACGTACTGTATGCCCCGACATGGTAAAGCCCCGCTGCTTGATATCCTCGGGCTGCAGGACAGCTTCACCAAAGGCGAAGTGAAGGTTTGGCACCAGACGGCTCAGGCGAACCACGGCTGACAGGGTTTGGCAGATGAATAGATGGATGGATGGACAGATATTGGAATAAAAAAAATCAAAGAGGGGTTTTTCACAAAACAAATACAAGCTGGTAAAGCTTGTGTAACTGTTGGATTTAATGATATTTTTTCCCCAATTGAGGTTGTGTTTTTGTAAAGCCCGGTATTTCTTCAGCTCATGGTTCTATAAATAAATCGCTGCTGACACTGTTCAAATCAATGTGACGCCTGTTTTTTTGTTAATTAATTTTTTTTTCAATGTCACTGCTGCCTATCCTGCACTGACACTATTGAGATACACTTTTAATTCCAGTAAGGTTTTCTGTTTAAACAAAAAAAAATTGTTCCTTTCAGTGGAAGGCCAGGTGACGGTAATTAAAGATAGTGGGGTCTTTTATGTTGGACAGCTTATTATGTAATAAATGCAATGGGCTCTTTTGTAGACTATGTACAATGTGCTATGTGAAACACTGCACAGAGGCACTTATTCCAAAAAGTATATATATGAAAAAAAAATGAGAAGTTTTATCTTTTCAGCAAAGCATGATCTGACGTAGGAGTATTGCGCTCATTTCACTTCTCCACTCTCTTGTGAGAACACTTAGTAGAGACATACTTTTCCACTGTCTTATGATGGGCTTATGCTGTGCGGTCCCTGGCGGCATTTTAGGGAAAGGAGATAACACTGATAGCGTGGCTGAAAGTGCCAGCATGCCCCATTCACAGATATTAGCCTCAATGGCCTTGATAAGACGCCATGCTAAAACCCCTGCTGTGTGGATGTGTGTGCGTCAGTGTGTGTCAGCCTCTTAGGATTCCATGCCCCTTTAACCACGGGCCGACCCCCTGCGGCGCCCAACGTCTTAATCAGCCCAAGGGGCAAGCGGGAGACAATGCCTCGCCGTTTATGTGACAAGAATATAAGCGGGTACGTGCGACAGCGTGAACCGCGGCCTGTGTTTATGCATGTGGGTTTCTGTTCCGCCTCTGTTATGGTCTGGTTACGGCATGTCAATGGGATCCCCAGTGTGCCCGACAAATAAAGAAGGGAGGATGCCATTTTCATCATTAAGGCAGTGGCTGTGCGCTGTGGGCTGCGGGGGAGGCTTGTGGAAAGCATGACCTTGCTCCCCGCTTTCTGCGCTCCCTCCTTCCTGCCCACCAGACCGCAACATCGGACATGCACCTCCTAGCGGCCAGGTCAGCGGTCCCGTCATCAGTGACATCTCTTACATACCCAGAACTAGCCACGTCATTGTCCATCTCCACAGCCACATCCACTACTGCTCTGTCCAGATACATTCTCAGGGCTTTTTCCCCTCCCTTGTCCCAGTGGGAGAGGACACGTGACTGGCTTAAAATTAAAAGGAGAGTGCATTTTAATACATTTATCCCCTCACAGCAGGACCTTCCATTAGGTAGAGGCACATGTGTGCAATAGCACAACCTGTTATTATGAATAATTTTATTTCTTCAAGATAGATGATGTAATCCTAAAATGCAAAACAAATTGACCGATAGTAATCCCATGTTCCCAAATATCGATGTAGTTGAAAACGCAGTTACTAATTAATAGTTATGGCTATAGGCAACATGATTAATACTAATAATACTAGAGAAGAAGAAGAAATAAACAGTGCTACATGCAAAGGCATTATTATTGGTCCAGAGGAAAATCTCTAAAACTACTGGCCAGATGGCTGCATGTCACAGCGAATGATTTGTACCCTCAAAAGATTCTAATATTTTGTCCAAGGCGGGTTGCAGCGGTTTAATTTCCTTGTGAACAGAATATCTTTGGATTCCAGACTTTCGGTTGCAGAAAACATTTGAAGACGTCACCTTGGTGTCTGGGAAACATTAGACACTATTTTCGTACATTTTAGACTCAATAATGAAATTGAGAAAGTCATCAGCCGATGAATCAATGGGAACAATCATTACTTGCAGCTCTAGTAGAGTGAAAACTAGTGGCCGGATTGAGACGTGGCCACTAGTTGGACCTTGAGAATTGTAGTTTGACAAATTATGAAATCAATGTCCCCTTACTAGCTTTCGACAGCATCTCATGGTCTTAATCAGCCAAATGAATAGCCAGATTTGCACAAAAATGTGCTATGAATGCTCACGGTTCCCACAGTTCCCCAGTTACAGCTGTCAAAAAAGGTAAAGACACTCTCTTGGTTATCTGGCATGCCCTGCCACTGCACCCACTGTTCCAGAGAGCACTCCCAAACAGGTGCTTAACAAAATGGCTGCAGATAGAAATATGAGAGCTGCAAAACCCATATAAAAATGAATAATAAAGTCATAAAAATGCTCAGTCCAAAGTCAAAGTTAGTGCTGCGGACCAGCATAAAACTTCTTGTTTGGCTGCCACAAAAGGTGACCACTCTGTTATATTATTATTATTATTATTATTCACTGACAAGAAGGAGTCGCTGCACTCGTCTCACTACTCCTCAACAGAAGAGATGTAGCTTTCTCTCCCACTCTCTTTTATCGCACCCCCCGCCCCCCCAACTAGTGCAGGAGGTAGGCTGCCAGCTGATGGCACCTCTGTCTGAGTGGGTCTGCGTGCTAGCAGGAGACCTCTTTTCCTCCTCGCAGAAGCTTGTCATCTATCATTAGTCGAGGAGGCCTTGAGAATGATTCTGGCAGACAGCGCTGGCGTACCGTCGGGGGGGCCAACGTAAACGGCACACTGCTGGGCAAACAACGGTGATGATGACCATTACTTTTCCAAGGTATGAGCCGTAAAAAAAAAAAATTTAAAAAAAGAATTCTACTGTGTCGTGTTCCAACTTAAAATTGGAACACAGGCTTGGCAGGCAGTGGGGTATTTTGGATCATTTGATTTTTGTCATTTTTTTTATGCTGAACTGATTATTATTCTCTCTTCTTGTTCTCACACTCTGCTGCGTCGATTCAGGGCACAGTCACACCACGAATGTCTGAAGTGGTTTGAAAACGCTCGATCACTCTTTTTTTTTGTTAAAATGAGAAAGAAAGCATTCAAAACCGGGCTCTGCGACAAATAACCCCACCACGGCGGCGTGAAAATGCACGTCTGTGCCCTCCTAGTAAAATGTGGTGCAGTATGTTTGGAGTAAGAACAGTCAGACCAACTAATGGAAAACCCCCAAACCACTCTAAGCTTTATGGGTATACGGAGACGGATGGAGACACCTTATAGCCGGCGGTGGTAACCACAGGCCATAAGATATTCCCACAGACATTTTACATTAGCGAGTAGATGGGTTGAATGCAGAGTTCCAAATAGTGCCCTTAAAAGTTTAAAAACACCTTTCTTGTTATATTTACTGCACGCGCAAACAGAATCGGAGCCATTACATGCTGTAGTCACTTTGTTATAAATCAGCTAAAACTCTCCATAATGGATTTATTATAGTACAGAGCAGCGTTTCAAGACCAAAATAATTACTTGGAACCTATCATTTAAGGTTGTAATACATTTGAGTTACAAACTTCTGTGTAGATTTTTTTGTTGCATCACGGTTACAGTGGGATTTGTTTTTGGATAGTCAATTTGCAGACTATGTGTCAGGGTATGCTCAAAGAACTAGTTTGTATGAAAAGGGATTACGGCCGTTTGACGGCCACACTTAAAGTCAGGGGGAAGACCTTTTGGTAACTGAAAACAACAACATGCAGTAATTTCTTAAATATAGGGATAGCAACTTCAAGAAAAAGGACAGCATAAAGTTGCATTCGGGTGCACACAAAAAGTGCCATAATTAGATGTGTGAATAATGGAAAAAAGAAAACATGAGACGTTGCCCCATGCACCTGGCCCATCTCTGATTGGATGTGCGTGCTGGGTTGTTGTTGTCACTTGTTCTTGGCGTGTACTGGTGCCTTAATAGGCGAGGTTGAGACACCCTGGTGCACAAAGGCCTGTTGTTATGCTGTGTGCTCCTCATCAACTCGTACACGTCATAGACCAATTTTACCACAAGAATTTGCACTTCAAGTGGTAAAGAAACTATTTAGGCTTTGTGATTTTTGTTATTTCACTTCAACACACGCCGGACTACAGCATCACACAAAACATAACTGCTTTGGTTTAGACTAGATAACGCAAGGTGCTGCAGGTGTGGCAGCAGGTGAGATTTTCAGTATGTATACAGCACTACAGTTCCTTTGCCAAACGGTGAGAGCCGGGCACAGCATGGACCACCACAGCTTTGGAGCACATAGTCCACGGTATACGCACCAACCAAACCGCACACAATGATTTTACACCTGAAGCCCCCCCAGTGAGGGTTGAAACCCCAGCAAAGAGAGCACATAATGAGTCCTGCTCGTCAGTGATGCACCGACCCAGTACGGGCATCCACACATACCCTAACTCCCCCCCCCGCCCATGTGCCTGTGGCACCCGCGGCTGGTCACCTCGCTCATGGATCAAAAGGCAGTGTGTCGTTCTAATCAGTCCTCGCAGTGGGCAACCCCATTAATTCAATTCTGTTTCATCAGCGGTGTGCAGACCCCGAGAGGGGTCGGTACATTCCTGGGGTCCTGTGGTCCAGGAGTAATCCTATCTCTTAATGACCCGAGATCAGACTCTAACCTCATAATAGCTTGGAGGCCCGTTGGGTTTGCGCACGCTGACAGAATTGCGAGGTCTTAGCGGGAGAAGAAACAAAGACAGACATAGCTAATTTTCGAGACGCAGCAGGGAAGTCAAGCAGAATTAACGACGCCATATATCAAATAATACCAGACGATCAACCCCCCACTAAACCAGGCCAACACTACAGAACATGTACACTTACACACAAGTAAACTATATCAACAGGATCAAGAAATGTTAAGAATGAAAAAGTGGAATTTGTCAGGTTATACTGGAGTACAGTTTATAATTCTTTTGATAAACAAAAAAAGATTTGTTCAAAATAGTTTCAATGGGAAAACTGAGTTATTTTTTACATTCTGTAGCACGATGTGTGGTTTCCCTGTGGCATAGGAAAATGCCTACTGGGACATAACATAATGAGCTTTTTATGTCTTACCGTACCTTTGGTCTCTGGTGGATGGGGATGCTCATCACAGACAAATAGATCTTTTGAGTATTGCCGTCTACACCTGCAGAAACAATAACAGTTGGTGAATATGGTGAGGCTTTAAGAACACAAATGAAATGAAAACGTCTATAAATCTGGCCCTAATATTCTTGCGCTCGCCATCTGTTAATGAATTAGGAAGAGAAAAAAAATAAATCTGGCATCCCTGCGCTCAAAAGAACAACCCATTTAAGTGTGGAACAATCTGCATCAAGAGATTTGTCAGCGTAATCTTTGGTCTGGAGAACAGAACGAGGACTCCACGGGGACATATGCTACAGCGAGGAACCTATCAATACCTCTTCCACTGTCCTCAGAGCACATCAGGGGTTAACATCGGATAATTCTGCAGCGGAAAAGGTCAAAGTCAAGGCCTTAGGTTGGAGCTGGGAAAATTCCCGGGAATTGGTAGCAAATGAATCCCTGAGTGAAAATGAAAGAAAGAAATACAACAATTACATGCAAAAGGAACGCTCTCCTCTTTTTAAGATGACGACAAAGGAAAGGGTCCGCATGGGAGATGACACTTCAAAGGCCCTCATTGTCGAAACCCAACAACAGCACTGGTGTTCGTAAAAAGAAGAAGAAAAAAAAGAAGAGAAGAGAAAAAAATAAGCGATCATCTGACTGCTCTGCGGTGGCAGCCTTTGGAAGTCACCCCATCTCGCTCTCTGTGTGCATCTGTCTAAGTATGAAAGAGTCTTGTTCGGATCAGTGTACAAGGGCTTTTTTTGTAAAAAAGAACCCTGGTAGACCTCCCCCTTTAGGACTTTAAATTATGACTTTAACACAGGGGATCAAAGACATAGATCAATGTGGCAAACAAAAGCATGGAGTCTTTAGTCAGAATCATTTCTCATTTATGTGGGATTTCTACTGCAGATAATGACCAGGGGAACATTCACGTTTTGGTTCCCTCACAATCAAAGAACAAGGGGCTTTCTTGCTAAACCTAACAATCGTACAGAGGATACAACTTTCCTCTTGAGAGCAGACTCCAAACACCAGAATGCAGTGCAGCCATGTTGAACTTTAACCCTCCTGTTGTCCTCAGGTCAAATTTGACCCCTTTAAGAAATGTTTATATCTAAAATATGGGCTTCTTTTTAATCAAATTACCAGAAAAAAAGAATTGGATTCCATACAACGCTCTTTGCAAATACAATTGATCACTTCCATTGCTCTGATCTTAACTATTATAATTTCTGCTGTTTGAATTCAAATATTAGGTACAATTCTATATAAATGAGGGTTAGTGACCACGAATTCCAAAAAGTAGTGTAAAACTAGTGGTAGTAAGGTGGTTTTATTGAGAAAAAAAAAGTCTGAAAAGGGCCGAAAATGTTAATTCTTTTTCAATTTTTGCCCTGCCACACAACACCGTTTTTACCTGCATTTTTTGAAATATGTGAGGTCCATACGTGTGTGTGTGTGTGTGTGTGTGTGTGTGTGTGTGTGTGTGTTATGTGGTGAATGTGAAGATGAACAGCTACCTCCTCATTCAGCTCTAGCCACTGAAAAGAAATAAAAAGAAATCAGACCAGTCACAACAGCTGGTCAGTCTGACGTCATGCTGCCTGAGCTCATTACTATTCATGAGCTGGGTAAAGGATGCAGATAGCCAGGCTCTCATTGGCTAACTGTTACCCAATCAGAGTCAAGCAGCTGAGCTCGATGAATATTAATGAGAACTGGCATAAATTGAGCTGAATGTTCCTGCAGACTTTCTATACCACGATAGAGCCCAACCAATACAGGATTTTCAAGGCTGATACAAATATGACTATTTGGTTATTTAAAAATCCGATACATATTTAAAAAAAATAATCCAGGAACGCGTTACAAAACAGACAGATTTCCCTAACATTAGATATTTGTGGGTTTTGATAGGAATTTGTTTTGAACAGAGGAACATCAAAATAAATTAAGGTTCTGATAAATAAAATGTATCAAAATTCAAAATTAAGATATGAAATATGAAAAATGTGTTTTTGTTAAAAGGACAAAGGAAAAAAAATAAACAATGTTACCAACAGGGACGTTGTAGAGCGCCCTCTGGTGGACAGACTATGCAACGCCATCACCCATAACATGGTTGACAGTCTGTTTTTTATTTTTTAAATATTCATTTATCAGAATCATTTATTTGTCATTATAAATGATTCGGAGGAATGAATATAAATAAAAAATAATCATGCATTAAAAATGCTGATATGTGATATATGAATGTCTAATATGGGCCAATAATATCAGCCTGCCGATATATCAGTTGGGCTCTAACCCACACTAGAATGGCTTGTGACAAGGTGACCAACTTAGACCATTTTACAAAGTTTTCAGACATTATCACAAAGTCATGGAATAGATGTGGCGGGGCACCTTTAAAGGCTGGGAATCCTCCACTAGGATCACAGCCCTCTCTCTCAACCTACACTGAAAGCTGCAGCTGGAACTCCCAAACATGTGCATGTTCTATGCTCTATGGGTGCGCAAAAGTAATTCTGGGAAATGTAGGCAACTTCTTACTGAATTAGACGTAGATGAGGCAGCTTCAGGAGGAACAGAAATGTCAATTAGAGCCGCTTCTTTACAATAAAAACACTGAAATGCAGCAATCTGAGATAATCCAAGGTTGGATTTGTTTCCTTTTAAAACTCCAATGTATAACTGGATGAAAGTCTTTGAGCAAGGCACTAACTTTAAACCTAAAGTAAATGAAGTCAATTTATTTGTTCCCACCTTAAAATATGCCGGCAAAAATGAATTTCAAAAACACAAAGAACTGGAAAACTTGAAGTAGCTGCTCTCTTTCAAAATAACTACACCGACAATAGACAGTTCTCAGCAGGGGCTGCAGAGTCGCACCATATGTCTCGAGGCAAAGCACTCTGGGAAACCTTTACAAAAAAAGTCAACTGTTATTCAACGCTCATTCATCATGTTTTGCTGACTCCACTTCCAAGTCACACACATCACGTCAGACTTAATAGTCTGAAGAACAGGATTTTGACGGCATTTTTGCCTTTTAAGATGAAAAATGGTGGGAGAAAAGGCATGTTTCTTTGTATAAAAAAAGTCGGATTTCCATTGTGATGATTGTGCAAGAATGGAAATAGCTAGCTTGCCAAATCTTCCTCGAGAGGATGATAAAAGACAGTAGCTCGCTGATATAAAACCAATTCATTCCACCATCAGTTTATGGAGCAAAAAAAAGCGGCTGCTGCTGCACGGGGAGTGAGTCTTAAAAAAAAAGTTTTGACATTTGGTTGTTTATGTACTGCTGGCAAATTACTACTAAGTCAAATCTCATTAAAAGTTGGCGTCCAACTATACATAAAGATATTTTAAAAAGTTGTAATGAATATTACCCCCTAAATACATTTTAGTTTCGGTTTTCAATTCTGCTGCTACCGCTCTTCATCATATGATAAATTATGCTCATAAGCAACACTACAAAAACACTCATAATACAACTTGTAATGACATAGTAGTCTATATAAATGCACAACAGAGCGTGGTTTTAATGCAAAAGAAATTCAAATATTGTATTATGTTGTGCTAAAACACGGTTTGGAGCTGAAAACTGAAATTTATCTTGTTTTTTTTTCTACATGAAGAGTTAAATCCCATAGGAAAAATGTTTACTTTGCCGTGATATTAGAGATGTTTTTCCATTAACTCCACACAAAGTAAAATCATTAACTACCTCATTGACTTCTCCCTATAGAATTATATTTTGTCTCTTCTTCCTCATTAACTACTTGCATATCCGTGGTGGAAAATGTGCAGATAGATTCTCAAAAGCCTCCACTGAATGATTTCACATGAGAAGCTGTGCAGTAACTGATAAGAAATAGATAAATACTCCATAATAAAGTGACAAATAACAGCTAAAATTGAAAAGATTACTCTTCCGGATATGGATAAACGTGGAACAATGAAACTTTGTTAAATCATTTTTGTTGGCTTCTCTACAGGCATAACACTTTATCAAAGAAAACGGTTTCAATTTATTTTGCACAAGAAGCCGCTCTCTCGGAACCGCGGTACGTACAGAGAAAAGTTGGACCATGGCAATTATTGTAAACTTGTCAAATTGAACCCGGAGCAATAAATCATCTTTGTAATTATCGATTGATTGAATGAGCTATCTAACTGGGAAAAACACTTGGAAGCATAATACATCAATTTTAATGGCATTTCTTAATCACAATGCTCAGCAATCAGCAGAGACCAATTAGGGCCTGAGAGATAGAGACCCGCCATTAATAATCAGACTTGGTTGCTCCCACATTGCCTTCGTTCTCAAAAGGCGGCTGGAGCCGCTTTTTAAAGAGCACTAATCATTTCAGGGGGAAGGAATTGTCTTAAAAATATTAACATTTATTATATGACCAGGAAAACAAAGCCAGGGAGTACTTCTAAAAACTGCAAATTCTAAGCCTCTTTGTGTAAGCCAGACTGCCAAATCACCCCCGGCTGGCGTAACTACAGTTTTAAGATTTCACTTATGAAAATCAAAAGCTCCAATGAATCCACAGAGCCGGCCTATCTCGCAAATGTTGAGAAACAGAAACGTCTGTTCGGGAAAGTTGTAAAGTTACACAGGGGACCAGAGGCAAGGAGCAATGATGAAAGATATCTTTACAACGCCACCTTTAGCCGCCGTTTTATTATTAGCGTTACGGTCCGTTTTAACACGGCCAAATGTCCGTTTGTCTTTGAATACGAGAAACAGACAGAAAATATACGAGCCGCACACAGAGACTGAGCAACATCACCCTTCATGTCTGGGCAAGTATACTTTACTTCTCTCGAATTATTCCCCCCCTTCATTTCCTTGGCTGCAGATTTGAGCGGCAATCGCCCGACTTTTAAGTCCACTCGAAAGATCCAAGAACACAAAGAGAGTTTAAGTTTAAGTACAGGCAGCAGTATGAGCAATGTCCCGTGACTTTGTATTTTTTTTTTTACCCCTATTCAGTAACACCGATAGTCCCAGTTTGATGTTTCGGTGACCCATTGACATCCAGTTTAAGTGAATGTGACAAACAATTTTTCATCATCAATGGCAACAGCTGGACCCCCCCGACAGACGGCAAGATCGGAAACAGTCTGCAAATACAAACAGCCTGTCTTCATTATTATTATTATTATTATTGGTCCCTAGATGTCATGATATCATTATTTAATACACTTAGTGACCCTGGGAATTGATCTGCATGTATTTAAACAGGGAAACTACCATCATGAATTAATCAACACTGGAGTACATGTATCACAGCAGTAGGTGGCTGGGATGGGGCCAATTTTTTAGAAGATGTTCTAGTTCTTGGAAGCATGCAGCCAGGCTAAAGGTAACCAGGTTATAAATAGGATGCTAATACGATGCAAGTCACACCTCCTGCAAACACATGATTTATGTATCCTCTTAACTCTAAAGCCACCTTTCAACGAGCACTGCTGGAGTATGCAAATCAGACTGGGCTGTAAGGTATACTTCCATTAAATGTGAATTATTTACATATCCGTTCCTTACTGGAGATAACTGATTCTGAGTTTTACAGTTGAAAAATGAGCGGATCATTCGAAGAAAAGGAAAAGAAATGCATTGTAGAAGGATCCAGCTACCGTAGATGCAGGCAAACCAAAACAGGTCTGGTTCTTCTTTTTAACCCTTGTGTTGTCCTTCGGGTCCCAGGGACAGTCCTGTGTTCAACTGTATTTTTCTGCTACAGTGGCCTCGGCCTCTGGGGCCCTGAGACCCGTCCTGCACTCGAACGTGTGTCCCACTAGCCTCATCACGTCCTCCGGGGCCCCTGGGACCCGATGGACGAGAGGGATTGTGGTGGAACATACGTACCCGGGACCCCTGAAGCACAATGCCAGGCTAAAATAAAATGAACAAGTCCCCGTAACACCAAGGACAACACAAGGGATGATGTACAATGGTTACATAATGAGTGCAGACAATTCCTGTGAAAGCCTGCTCGTATCAAATATTTAACATGCTTCATTTTCTTGCAAATTCCAAGACAACTGGTGAAATCAAGTGAAAAAAAAAACCACAGTGGAATTACTGCAGCACATAAACTATATATCACTGTTATGTAGTGGCACCACTCAAATGACAGTAGCAAAGCTTAGATAGTTTTATTGTAATTCCCCCATGGTTCTGAGAAGAAAGTTGGGGGGGGGGGGGGGGGGAATGAGTTCACGTTACTTCTGTGACCGATGAAATTTGTTTTCCTCTTGAAGTAACTTGAAGTCTGCTTTGCCTCAAGTGGACAGGGCCAGTTCAAGTCTGACATACCACCTCAAAACCAGTTCCAGCAGGCGTCTCTTCAGAGCTCCGCTTCTCCTCAAGGCAGATTCAATTATTCCATTTCAAATAAATGATTACATAATACATCCCTGTCTTTCAAAAGGGGCAATGTACTCTTAAATAATGTCTGGCATTTTCTACATTTTCAACAGCCCAGACATACCTAGAATAGATTTAATACTTTAGTATAAATGTGTTTTCCAAAGCATAGATAAGATAGTAAAATACACCTTATTAAAAATGACTAAGGTTCATAAAAGTGATGCCAGGGGAGGTGTGGCTGTCAAATAGCCGCAGAGCACAAGTCCCCTGTAGCCAGGCTCAATGGGAGCCTGCAGAAACAACAACACGCCAGCAGTAGTGGCGGTGGTGATGAGCTACGAGATGGAAACAACGTTCCACGCCTCCCTCCTTCCCATCTCCCCCCCCGCCATGGAGCAAACCTGCAGTGTCATCATATGGGGCTAACAGGCTTAACCTGCCCCCCATGGAGCCCCTCGCCACCCAGCAGCCTCACAGACTGCAGGGGCCCTGAGATGAAGCCTCACAGGCCCCCTGTCCCCAAACATGTCAAGTGAATTCAAACAGTTTGTGTGGGTATTAAAATGACGGTAACGGCTTAAATTGCTCATCTTAGAAGGGCTGCGGGGTTATTTATCCCAGGAAACCAAATGTTTCCAAACTTTGCATTAAATGACATTGGGATGAAGCTACGGGTAAATTTGGAACTTGGTCCTTATCCAATGAGTGCCGGTTAGTGTGGCCCTCGGCCCTGGCTCTTGGTGTCAGCTTGCTTGCTCTGGGCCTAACGAGTCGCGGCATTTTGTCGGGCAGCGTAACTTGGCTCTTCTTTCTGGAGGCATGGCTGATGGGCTACGTAGAAAATATTAAAGCCACAATAACACTATGACATGGGCTAATCCACCGCTCTCAACAAAGGCGGCATGTATGTGCACAGTAGTGTTGAACATAGATGGACCCACAAAAGAGTACGCACTTATCTCTGGCCAGTTTCTTTAATTTTGTGGGAATAGGCTTCATATTTCAGCAAATAAATTGATGAATTAAAAATAAATCAGCTACAACTCCACTTGTTCTTAATAATATACATCTAAATGGGCTGTAAATTGTATAATCTTGAAATTTTAAAAACAAGCCTCTAATGGGGGCGGCCTCAAGCTCACCCAGTAGGAGCGTTGGCCCCCATGTCGGCTGAGTCCTGCAGCGATCCGGGTTCAAATCCGACCTGCGATCTTAGCTGCGTGTCATCCCCCATCTCTCTCCGCCTTTCATGTCTCTCTATAATAAAAAAGGGAACCCCCCCCCCCCAAAAAAAAATTCAAAAAAAAAAAAATGCTCAAACAATTCAATCTAAATAGTACTTTATAAAAACCATCCACAAGACAAGCTAAAAGCTATTAATCCTCATTTCCAATAAAATATTATTGGAGAATTAAAACCTTCAAAGAAATGGCACAAACTAACATTTGAGAGGAAGCTACTGACTCTCCCTGGGTGTAGGAGGTTTACAGCTTAGTGCATTCTGGGACCATTTGGGTCTCTGTTCAGGAAAAGTGCATGCTTTTCAGAAACGGGATCGCAGTATCACTGGCCCTTCAGTGAGTGTGTTCATGAGGGCAGCTGAAGAGACGGCCTTTCATAGTTCACTGATCTCGAAAGAGCTCGGGAAGCACGGCGATCGCGCGTGGCCTTTTGCCCCGTGCACATTAGCAAGTATATTATGTAAGTATTATGTATTAAGTGTTCAAGCAAAGATACCACTGCCACCAAAGCACAACAAGGGAAGCATAAAGGCTGCAGGAGGATTAGTCGAAGGCTAGTGAGAGAGGTACTCACCCGAAAATATTTGACAAACTCAACTTAATTGTTCTTAGAAAAAAAAAAAAAAAACTTTTCAGTGTGGACTGCAAAAGTCCAAGTTTTCCTCAGAGTAGCAATGCTTCGCAAAATCCCACTATAACTTGGCTGGACATATCAAATTAGAAATCAGTATTAATACAAACTAAACACCTTTAAGTCACAAATTACATTCCTTTCAAAGCAACTGATTGAAAGGAAAAAGGGGGCTTTAATATTCTTTGTCTTAGACAAAAATAAGATCCTATCCTCCTTTCACTGAAAGCTCCTTCATCATCAAGATATCAAAGCTGCACACAGTCAACCAACTCAAGACCGAAGCATTCTCTCACCTCTTCTGCTAACCTGCCTGTTATCTTTTACACATCCAAACATGGCCAGGACATCCCACTATGATCAATGACAGACTGGATCTTTAGAGTTGAACTGAGCTTGCTCTGGTGCCACTTCAGTGAATTACCTGGCTGCAGGCCGCAGGTAAAGCTTGGAGGGGCTGTTGTCTCCAACAGGTAAGAGATAATCTAAGTTTGACCCTGCCGTCACTGCACTGCCGCTTTTGCCACTTCAGCGTGACTACTTGAAAAGGAATGAAAATTAAAAAGATGCTAAGGCCTTGATAAACATGGTGCATCAAGATACCTGCGTGCACCACTTATGTAGCAATTCAGCTTTGACAGGCTCCGTTTCCTAACGCAATGCCTACTGGGGGAATTCAGACGACAGTTTCAAGTGACAAAACAAGCACGAGTACAGAAGTATATGTAGAGAATAAGATAAAGAGACATTAAGGGGGTGCAGACAGAGACTCAACCAAGACCCCTGTTGTTTACACCGTGTCTAAGAACTGACTTAAACTGGAGAAAAAAAACATAATTTGGGCTCCGTGGTAACAACTATATAGCATCACAACATTTCAAACTATCTTTAGCATTGAACCAAATAGCTTGAGATTTGACTTTCTTGCCTGTTAGATAAGACTGATAACACTCAAGTCTGTGGGGTAAATATTAAACTACTGCCAGCAGCCACTTAGCATGCCATAACAGCACTGATGCCAGCACAACATATACATGCACTTATGTACATGACGTGTATAACATATGGCACAACATATGCCAGCCATCCAAAAATGTAACAAAAATCCACCTACAAGTGCCTCTAAAGCTTACTAATTAACACATTATATCTAAGTTGATTAAGCTGTGCAAAGCCGAGAGTGTAATACACAGTGTGTAATAATGAGTGTGTGGTTAGTTGTGTCGGAATAAGCTAAGGTAAGCGCGTGCTGGCAGTAGCTTTAGGTTTGCCTAAAAGAAAAGGATCAGTTTTCTTACTGAATGCAACCATTACGTCGTTTTTATTGTCTGGTCAAAAGCACACATGTAGTATAAAACAATGTGGCTGTTCTTGCTAGTATTAGGTTAATTATTATTTTTTATTTGACCAATAAGTATGAACTATGCTGCTGGTGCTTTAGGCCTGGGCAATGTGGCCAAAATCTTCTATCCTTACATACATGAGTTCATAGCTCGATAATGAAATATATATAATTCAATAAAAACATTAAATAAAATAAAAAAAAGGAAATAACCAAATAGTAAAGCCTGTTTTGTACACCCCTGTCTTGTTAGAGTTAAATCATTGGCAAATGAAATTTAATAAGTATTTTCACATTTCATAAATTTCTGTTCATTTTGCTGCAAAATAAACAGAACATGCAAGGATCAGAACATAAAGTGTGGTCCAAATGACGTAAATATTGCAGTTTGCTGCTTGTTATTCGACATCGCAACAGAAACGATATACCGTAGACATTTTTAAATTGGTTTGATGAAATTCATCACATCACCCGGCTCTACTCCAACCCTGCTTTGCATTTAGTGTTAGCAGTGGTTATAATTAGCTCCATAGCAACGTGCTAGGTTCAGTGCAACACCATCATGCACTCCAGGTTCGAGGCTCTTCGAGGCATTAATGGATTAACTGCCGTCTGAAAATCACACACACAAAAGAATTTTCTTCTTCCGATGTCGGAGAAAATGTAGAAACTTCCAAAAAGCAACAAAACAAGCTTCCCCAATTAAGTAAAAGATGCAGCCGGGCTGTGTGGGTAACCTGCGTGAAATAATACTACAAATATTTCCCCAATGTCAAATGCCAAACCTGCTCACAGCACTACAGATTTTCAACTGCACACATACTAAAGTGCTGCAAATGACTACAGAGTCTTTTTTTCTTAATCCATTGAAAATGTTCTAACCAAAAATACAAAGAACAGCGGCACACACACTCACACTCAATTAGGAACTGAGAGTGGGATCCTAGCCTTTGGAAGCTGTTCTTTGTAACCATGTATGTATGATCATTATCTCTCCTGCTCCAAACACAGATGTAAGGCGGACTGATGACCGAAAGACCTCGGACTTCTCTGCTTTTTCTCAACGTCGAGTCTTGGACTGGACGTCGACCTCTGCCGTTTAATTAAAAAAGTACACTACATGCAGAGTAAATGTGCACAAGGTAGCCTATGGATGAAATTGAATTACTGAAAATGTTAAATCTAGAGCATGTGTTAAAAATGCGGTTATCAAAACCATTTTTTAGACCTTGAGAATGGAGTTCATGGTCTAACAAAAGGTGTAAATACACCGCACAATTGCTCATCCTTTTCCCTTTGATGGGGGCGGGTCGGTCCAGACTGGCTTCGAATCCCTACTGCTCCACCAGAATCAGCGTAATTGCATAGGTTAATATTTCCCTTTGGAGAGCGGGTGCAGATAAACAGAAGCATTGTATGTGCATTCTTTAACAAAAAAAAAAAGAAGGAAACAGGGAAAATGGCTCCATCTCATCCAAGCCGCTGCCTTGCACCAGCCAAGGCATCATTATGTTTATCTGACTGTTACATGGAAAACACAGAGAGGAGAACCTGGCTTTCTGCAGTCATCTTTGTTGGGGAGCTTGGCATCGCTTCTGTTCTCCGCACTCCTTTAAATTACAGTCCATCACCAGAGGCAGAAGCAGCAGATCTCCACTTCAAGCAACTACAAGAACACACCGTCCAGCAGTTCTCCAGTCCTACCTAATCTGCTTGTATTTCACAGCCCAGCAGTACTACACACCAAATGATTAACTCCTTTACCTGCAAAAGAGCTCTCCTTGAAAAAAAGAAATCACGTGAATATAAAATAACTACTAACTAAACTGCCTTGAGCTACAGTATTTGTAATTTGCTGACCAGAACTACAGAAGTCGTTTTTCACTTGGCCTTTACTAATGGGCTAAAGGCCTCGGGGTAATTATAAATGAATTCCTCAGGCCGGACAATTCCCCATGCCAACCGAAAATCACATTTGATATTGAAGGGTATTCCCTGATTGAGTTTATTGCAAAGGAAGCTTGTGACAGGCGGCACGGTGGCTCAGTGGTTAGCACTTCTGCCTCACAGCAAGTCGGCACTGCAGAGTTCCAATCCCCGGTCGAAGTCGGGCCGGGCCTGTGTTTGGAATTTGCTCCGATTCCCTCCCACCATAAAGACATGCATGTTTTGTAAGTAGGACTGCAGTTGAAAATTAGCCGACTGGCGCATTTAAAGATATGTTAACATGCATTCTCCTAATAAAAGAAAAAAATAACTGGAGAAACCCACACTGCTTCCACAGAGGTGAGGCCTGCCTGACATTAAAGTGTCAGGCAGGCAGTGTGGTGTGCGTGTTGTGTGCCTGACACATAACACACACACACACACACCACTGCATATTGCTGCTGTAATCCTCCACCTACAGTGAGTGGTCATACCCAACCGATGAGGCGAGAAGACCCCTGCTAAATGGCCCCGGCTCGGAGGCGAATGCATTGTCTTACCTCATCGAGTGCACAGCTCCCTGGCTGTTCAGAGAGGACTGGGACTAAAGCTCTTAATACCCGCCTTGATTCACGATTGCCTGCTAGGTTTTCAAATGTCATCAGTGGGAAAGTGTGTGCTGCTCCAGCCCCCACATGTTCAGCCCATTAATGAAACGACCACACTGTACATCAATAAGGAATAGGAACACATACTGTCAAGCTGGGTGGCTGTACATCTATTTATATTTAGCAACACGCTCATACCGGGGCTCGTAAAAACAGGCATCAGAGCCAGGAGGACTGACAAGTGTGCTGTTGGGTATGAGAGCTGATAATGAATCATGCTAAATATGGAACACAGATAAAAATGTGATAATGTTATATAAGTACCAACCTCATTAAATCATCAATGCCTTCTCATTTGCCAGAGAATAAATGAACCGCTTGCTTGTCATGGAAAAGTGGCAGCATTTCTAAATGGTTGGATTCATAAGTAACTATGTGCATGAAAAATGCACAGTGGCTCTTACAACTAGTGCTCCACTTCACAGCCAAGGGTAAAGCCAAGGGTACCGCCTTTCACTGTAACAACACATGGGACTTGTGATGATGAGTAACGCTTTTGTTGTCTGGAGGATGAGTCTTGCAAGTGCTACAAGCTACAAGTTATTAAAATCTGTAGAATATAAGAACTTTAAACTACACTTGGACACACTGCAGAGTGCAACACACCTAGGATCCAATAAGATGCGTGTATGCACTTGTGATATTAATGGAATGGTTTCATTTTGGAAAGCATGCAAGCATAAATTCATGATAAATGTGCAAGTAAAGCCACTGACATTTAATTAGTTGCTTCATTTTGCACATGGTTTACTCATTATTAAATGATTCGACATTCATGCAGAGTAGCCTATATATTCAAACTATAATAAGGACAGAAGTCAAGTTAAGGTGTTTATTATGCTTTTTAGAAAATGTATCTGTTTTTACTACCTGACCACTACTACTAGTTTTTGTCACACGCTCTGAGACGTGAAGTTTTTTTATTTGTTGCAGGAGCGCTTGCGCACAACACGAGCGCCGCACACCATTTGGTAGGCTCTGGTCCCCAGCTGAGGGGTGGCAGAGAAACTGATGGTCCTCCTCTCATTCATTCATGATAGGACAAGTGCCCTGGTGCCGTCTAAACTCCTGCCTGGCACAAAGCATGTCTAAATGTAGCGTACATGAAGTCAGCGTGGGGAGTGCTTCCACCTCCCCGGACTGAGCGCTTACCTCCCCGGTCGCTCGCTGCTCCTGTCCCCCGGCGTTTGTCCTTGTTCCGCTACGACGCCGCTTATGTATGAATGCTGTCTTTATCCCGCAAAGACTGCTGTTGCTTTTAACAGCAAAGGGAACCACACTGTGCGCCGGTCGCGGCTGTGTGCTTGTCGGTATGTAGCCTGTCTGGCCGCTCTGCGCGTCACCAAGTGCGGCGGACAGGACTTGGCACACGCGTCTCTCTGTGCTCCCTGCGCGGCGGCGGATCTGAGATGTAAGCGACTGCTTGGACGGGGCTGGCATACCGTGTGGCCACTTTTCTCCCAATGCTGCTCCTCCCCTTTCACTCTGGTTTGTTCTCAAAAGCCCTACAGCGCCCCCCACCCGCCATTATGCGCAATTGCTTGCAACTGCAAAGCTGCGTACCCACAACAGCATCAGTACGAATAAAGTCGTCTTCACACTGTAAAAGAGGGTCCTAGGATCACCAGGGGCCACCTGCTCATGCAGGTCTACTCTAGAGCAAAGATCTTCAACGAGGGGGTTGGGGGTCCGAGACCCATAGAGACCCAACATTAAAATGTCTGACCATGAATCCAACATATTAGCAAATATAAATCCCCATTGATGACAGTCACTAAGGGAGCCCACCCCAGATCCAGTTAATCAATGAGTCACTGTGCCACATGTATGTTTAACATTAAAACATGATTTATAAAATGCCAATAATTATTTTATAGCTCAGTGTTCTGTGCAACACAGTATTATTGGGGGGGGGGCAGTAGCTCAGTCTGTAGGGAGTTGGGTTGGGAACCATTTGAGTCCCTATATGGACCAAAGTATGGTGGTGGACTGGTAGCTGGAGAGGTGCCAGTTCACCTCCTGGGCACTACCAAGGTGCTCTTGAGCAAGGCACCAAACCCCCAACTGCTCGGGGTGCCTTGCCATGGGCAGCCCCCCCCACTCTGACATCTCTCCACTTAGTGCATGTGTGTGTAATAACCGAGTGTGAATTGTAATTTCCCCTTGTGGGACTAATAAAGGATACAGTAATCTCAATCTATTGTATAAAGTCTTAAGGCCGCCCACAAGTTATTGTAGGCCCAGTTTAATATGCAATTTGATTTATACAATAAATGTAGTAGGGGGTCTCTGCTCTGTCTCTCTTTCAGTTAAGCGGTCCTTTGTGGAAAAAACGTTGAGGACCGCTGCTCTAGAGTCTAGATGCATAATAAGAGAATGTAGTGTCCAAGAGCATAACTTTGAGTTCAACATTGGGGGGGTTGTGAGAACTCCACTTTTGAGCAAAATTGCAATTTTGAGCATATCAAACTGTTCATTTCATGCATTCTGGTGACTTTTTCTGCAACAATGTGTTTCGTCTCTGCATCAAGTTACGGTGCAAATGGCTTTATTTATGTTGAGGAAATTGTTATTAGAGTTTGGGGGAAGGGGGAGTTGCACTGGCCAGTTTTGATTATTGGGATAGCTGTGACATTGATATCAATGGTGGTTGGATTCCATTTAGTAGATTTGGTTTCAGCCCCTTTTTTAACTTTTAGAGAATTTGTCCATAGCGCTTATCTTGGCTGCCTCTTAGATAGGCCACTTGCTGTGCAATTGACTCAGGAATTAACAAAGCAACCGTCTAATCCACAGTCTTCCACCACAAACGACCTTTAAACACTGTCCGTATCTCCACAACCCCTTCTAAAGCTTCCCAGTTGTTGCTTAACAGAGCTATTTGTGCTTACCTGATGGATTGGCCCCACAAAACAGGAATCCATCAGAGTCAGTTGTTCTACTGTTTTAGTGCTCTTTCACTGACCCTACTGCATACACAGATGGAACACGCACACAGGTGTTTTCACTTGTTTAGCTTGATTAGTCCTCCTATAGGGAGTGTGTGGGACTGTATTGTTTGATTGACATCTCTATCAAGCACCTGTTGGGCTGGCGCCACCCATCTTTTATCTGGGCAGGGGTCTAATCAGCCTCAAGTGAAAACACCTGTGCTTAAACTTACTGAGCATACTGATACATTAGAATTAGAATACACATAACTAACACAGGTGTAAATCATAATAGTTTAGCTGCTTCACTTTTAGGGTCCTGATATTGTGCATGCTGGCTCACTGTCATGGCTTCCCCTTTGCAGGACGTGACATAAGAAGTTAAGCAAGAAATTTGGCTTTGTAATTGCATTGACACTTTTTAGCAACACTAATTGTTGTCATCCATAATCAAGTTCTGCTAAGGTAAACATGTGTCCATGGGCAGGAATACCAAGTGATTGATTCAACTAATACATTAAAATATGACTTATTCAAGGTTGAGCAAATTCTAACTACTTGTTATAATGTTATCATTATTATGCATGTTATACTCTTGAAGTCCCTGCACACCTATTGGTCCCCACACACAGCGTAAATTCTTTCAGGAAGACCAAACTTTTAATCAATGCACTCCAAAGTAATCCAAATAAATATATATTTTAGCATGCATCATACCATTTTAAATATCTATAATCCAATTGCAAAAAGTCACAAATTTAATTTCAGATATGCAAAATGAAAAACCATTCCAGTTATCCATAATGTAATTTGGACTATTCCAAATACATTCTGACTAGTAAAAATATAATTACAGATATGCATAATTCGTATGATGACATGTAAGCAATGCATCGCCAAATATCTACAATTACAATTAGGACTAGAAGCGATGCAATTGCAGATCTGTTTTTCATTTTGGATATCTAAAACTAAAATGATGACTAGTTGGATTGTAGATATCTGAAATTGAAGTTCATTTAGTAAGAAGTATAGGAAAGGAAGAATGGCATTGTGGATATCTGAAAATAAACAATATTAAGTAATAATAACTTGGACTTACACTACTGGTCAAAAGTTTGTGGTCAATTACAAATTTCTCCATTATAGACAGAATCCCAGCTGATCTGAGTGTATATGTGTGTGTGTGTGTGTGTGTGTGTGTGTGTGTGTGTGCGTGCGTAGGGGGGGAAGGGGGGCTGATCTTTAATGCAATATCTACATTGCCCATTATCAGCAACTATTCCTCCAATGTTCCAAAGGCTCACTCTGTTTACTAATCTGGTATTATTTTAAAAAACTAACTAGAAAAACATTGGAGAAGCCTTTTGCAATCATGTAAGCACATAATGTAATCTGTAAACTGCTGCCCTGGTTAAAAATACAACAACAATGTGATCTCAGCTGCTGTTCTGTCTTTAATGGAGCGCAATGGAAATTTGTAAGTGACCCCAAACTCTTGACGGGTGGTGTATTTAGCGCCTTTCAAGGTACCCAAGGTCGCTTAAGGTCCTGTTGGAGGATGGGAGCGATATGCTGCCAGGGCTTTGTGTGGGTTAGAACCCTGGTAGCAAAGTTCTGGACATACTGGTCCTCTAAGGGCCTTGGTGGGCTGCCCGGACCGGACACCACTGCAGTAATCCAGATGGGACGTAATGAAGGCACGGATGAGTGTCTCAGTTACTGAATGTGTGAGATGTTTGTGAGGTGGGACAAAGCGGACTTGGTGATGTTGTTGATGTGGGACCGGAAGGAGGGAGTGGAGTCCAGGGTAACGCCCAGGTTACGGAGATGGGGAAATTGAAGTTGTAGTGAGAATATCATTTTGACTAGGAGAAATGCTATTAGGCTAGGGATTTCTAAAATGTAATTACATATTGGAGCATGGTTTGATTAAATGTTAAAACAGCGGGCCATATTAGAAAAAAGCACTTTAAAATAGGAAATTGTTCATGTGACAGTATACATAGCCGACCACATTCGCCAACATACAAGTTATGTATATGCACTCCAGAATGCTTGGGTGAAATACTTGAGTGCTCTCCACTCCCGAGACATCCAGCGTTTCATCAAAATGTCACACTTGGCAGAATAGATAGTGGGCCTTATCAAGGGTCAAATTCTATTTTGCAGTAATTTCAGCATTCTTCACTCTGTGCCTTTCAGCCATGACAGCATGTGAGATGGTGTGCACTGGTGTGTCGTAGAGCCCAGTGAGCCTAATCTGAGCCGGCATTAAATAGTTTGAATGATATATTTTTACAAATACAGATTCCTATCTGAGATCCATGTTTATGGAATAACTACCATCAAAGGAGAATGAGTAATACGTTTAATGATAGAGCAGGCTCTGTGGGACAGTTTTATTCTACGCTAATGCAGCATCACCAAGAAATCAAAACGAGGGAAAGACTAAGAGATGAGGAGGGCGCGCATTGCAACTCAACAGTTATTGATGTGATGCAAGGCTTGAAAAAGCAAATGAAATTGCATGTTGAACATGTTTAGCAAGTGTGTTGAATTTAAGAAGAAGAAACAAGGAATAAATCAGCAGGAAACGACCGTGTGGGTATAATGAGCATAGACTGTACAGTACATGATAACGACCCACAATTATGTTTCTTTAGGCAGGGAACTTTTGCGGCTGTGGCTGTAGTAATTGATAATAACAAACCGAGGGCCTGGTCAGGAGACTGGGGTCTGTGTTCGGTGCATTGATGTAAAAATTAAAAGTGCTGCAGGATTGCAAGGATCCAGGACTTAGCCATAAAAATTGAACATCAATAACATCTCAGTCCCTCCTCACCTTTCCGCTAAAGCCCAAAAACGGTCTCCCAGGCCCCTCAACCCACAAAGGAGAATTAATGCGTGTCCCCCCCAGCTCTGATTGGTGCATCTGAGCAGGGAGCTGTGGAGTCTTACCTGCTGCCCCTTTAAAAGGTCCCATGTGTAACAACTGTCGTTTTGAGATGAACCGAGTTTTGGTAATGCAATGACGATCTGTCCCCATTTTGTCAGTTTTACGTGACCTTAAGCCTTTAAAGTTTTATTAACCCTAAAGCTGCCAACGCATGATCCGCTGTAAAACCTCTCTGCGCTGACTGAGCCATTGTTTTCCCATGGGGAGAGCTCGCAGAAATTGAATCGCCGCAGAAGTTCAAATTATTTGACCACGTTGCCGTGAACCTTTCAAGGAGCACCCAAATCCAGGAACAATGATGACATAATGCCCCTGCACCCTATTTGACCTCCTGTCGTATGTGCGGATTAACTAAGTATTTGTGTTTCCTATACTAACCTAGTTCCATTTCACAACGTCTACTAGGCCTACCTGTTAAAAATTGGCCCTATGTTAAGTAAACTGGTCACATGATTAATCCGCCAGTGCGTGGCAGTAAGTAGAATGGTTGAATGTGTCGTTTAGGTAGGCTCGTTTTAATATGTTGTTTAGGTATGAGGATGTGTTGGAATAAATACATTTACAAGCACTTGTGAAAAGGTTGCCAGTAATTGTGATATTCGTCTTCCGTTTTTTTCATCTTTAGAATATAAATGCTGAAGGCATATCTTCATAAAATCCTCTGTTTGTTTGGGTGTGCTAAAACTTGTTTTGTCATCTTTCACAGGTTATTTTGTAATTACTCACCTAGAGCGCCAGTGACTCTGCGGAGCAGTGTGTTACTCATGCCCTTTTACTACTGTACCCTATGTGTGACAAAATCTGGTGTAAACAACAGTAATTGGGCTCAGGGGGCTGTGGGCAAAAACAAACTGCATCATTTCATTTTGGTGTTTGTGGATTTATTTTCTGTATAATGCAGAGGAATGGAAAGAAAAATAAGAACATCTCTAGTCTAAGTTGCATGGGGGTTAAACAACTGCTGTGGGCTGGGAAAAACTGGGAAACCTGGAGACCTCTTCTGTTCTTAGCTGATGTATTTATTCTCTTCCACAGACTATCAATCCACTTCTATCTATTATTTACTTTGGGCTCTATATCAGCCTAGTTATACTCTGCACTTTGACGTCCATGCGACTTCTTACCAGCATTGCCAGGGCTGCAGCTTCAGTGCTGTTCATTTCTGGTTAGTGTATGTCATTGTCAATGAGTGTGTCTTCTTTGCAATTTCTATGATCTTAGTAGTCTGTACTGCGCCAAATGTGTCAGTTCCACATTGTGTAGCTGTCTTTCCATGTGTGCCCCGACAAAGTAAGTTAAAGTTTTCGTGGGATTCTGAATGAATGCCTTGCCTTGATGCTTTTCCTATGAATGCATTTCAATATGTAATGAAATTCAATCGAATGGGACTAGAAATCAAATCCATAATTTACGTTCTGTTTTATTAAACAACCAATCCATTGGGTGACCCAATTCTGCCAGACTTGGGTTTACATTTTGGAGCAGCAATATCAACGGCCCTGGATTGTGAGATTTGGAAAATATGGCTTATTATTTTTCAATTAGGTTTTAAATGTATTACGACAGTGATGGTGGATGTCTTGTGTGCCTGTGCTAATCGCAGCACCCATATTTAGTTTATGGTGACTTTTATTTTGGAGGATAAAAAGCAGATTTATCTTGTTTTAACACAAAACAATATATATCTTATATAATACACATCTCTAACATTATTTAAGTTGTTGCAGATACAGTGTAGTTTCCACTTGTCTCAAGCAGCTTTGACCACAAAATTGACCACACCCTAGCGTGTTGTTTTGAGTAGAATTGCAGAAAAGTGGAGAGCCTACATCTCTTTCTTATTACTGTAGAAGGAAAAGAAGCAGACAGTAAGTCTATGTTTATCCATTATAAAATCCATATATGTCTGGAAATGAAGCGGCATGCGTTCAGTCTCCAATCACTTCTGCGTTGCAAATCCTGGTCTGACCACCAAAGGATTTGCTTCTTTTTCAAATTAATTAGCTGGTATAATTCTCTGTGTCTCAAAGTATTTTTCTCATAAGTCTCATAAGTCTCAAAGTATTTTTTGCCTTGTCTTTTTTTGAGACCGATTTTTTTATTTACAACAGGATGGTCCTTATCTTGTCAGTACGTGGTTGAATGGCTGCCGTCCTTGTTCAAGTGGGTTTTTATATGGATGGAATGTTAAATGAAATTGCCAGTTCTATGACAATAAACCCTGCAAATTGATCACAATGTCCCTGAATGCCTACAGGTTTTAGCAGTTTGAGTTGCAACTTGAGAGCGACTAGAAATTCTATTGTCCCATTCCTCCTCCGCCATGGATGCCTGGAAACCAAAACAATTAACAAGCCTATTTCTGTTAGCGATGACCACAAACTCACACTCTTACTGCCGCAGGTGGCGGAAGGCTTTCTTCCAATTAACAAGTCTAATTACATCACAGCTCTGCAGAGTTGTCTGGCATTCAGTGTGTCTTGTGTATGCTTGTGTGTGTGTGTGTGTGTGGGGGGGGGGGGGCACAAATGTTCATTGCAGAGTGTGAATAGAAAACACAGCGGAATGATCAGTAGGGTCAAGGGAGAAAGCTCAATTTCTTACTTGGCTTGTTAATTGGCTAGAAGAGTTTTTTTAAATACTGAAAATGAACACTTAACAGGCTTCATTTTGCATTTGGTATTTAAAAGGCAACAGCAGCTGTAGTGTGGGAAGCTTGGTACTCACAGAGCAAGGCAGATTTATCCAGTGGACCATTAAAACCAGACACAATTAACTTGTTATAATTATAATTTTCTTTTTTTAAAAGTTTTTCCAAATGACAGTAACATAAACAAATGGTGCAATGAACTGACCTGAAATGGGAAAAACAAGATGACATAAACATTTCAGTTTAAAGCTGCTGTAATTAGTGGATTATGGATCAATTAATGGATCATGCAACTAAGTATTATGGGTAAAAGGGACACTCGTAGTCATGAACCCACTGAGAATTATTAACCAACTCCATTTCTCCCCTTACCTGGAAAGCCTTATGGCATATTTTAGCTTATTACTTTGGTTTTACAGCCCTCAATAGGCCGAGAACAAAGCTAAAAGGAGTGCGTTGAGCTTAAATTTGTTTGTCAGGTGGACCGAAACACAACCTCAAAACAATGCAAATGCTGCTCTTTATCTGCTGGATGAGTAAAAAGGCTGCTAGCATGGTCCTTGGGTCAAACTGACCCATTTTCAATTATTTATTTTTTCTCACATAAAATGGACATAAGCAATGAAAATGTCAAAATTAAAAATTTCCAAAAACTTTGGAAACAACATTAAAAAAGCACCCACAACATTGAAAAAGTGGCAAAATTGTTGGAAAAAAGCGACAATAATGTTGAAAAAACTGACCAACCAGGGTTAAATGTGATGTCAGTGTGGCGTTCCCAGTTAACCCCTGCTGCCCCCTAGTGGCTAAACAATCTCCATCAATCAGTTCATGCAAGCTCAAGGACATGTTTGATGAGTTTAATGGAAGCATGTTTCAGTCGATGAAATTGATTCCTCAGATTTTATCAACCATGTTCTGAGGCCAATGCCATGCATATTTTATCACAAATTTGGCCATTTAACTTAACATATGTGTAGACTGATCAAAGCTTGTATTTTTAATGTGTACACCAAATTATGCTCATGTGCAAAAATAGCCCTTAGCCATTTACAGCATGCAGGGTGTACCAGTCTCCTGACTGCCTTATTGAAAAAGCTAAACTCAGCCTGAACAAAAACTAGACACTGCACACTTCAGAGGTTTTATCTACAGTTGTATCTACAATGAGAAGTCCATGTTGTTTTCTCCTTTCTCCCGCTTCTCTTGTACATCTGTAAGGCACAAAAACAACCTGTTTCACCCAATTATCTCTCCCACAGGGCACAGTCAGGCAATTTGGCTCAGTCAAGACTCTGATTCATTGGGCCAGATGATTCAAAGCTTTTGGGGGCCACGAGTTTGCCCACTAGGACTGAAACTGCTCCGTGATTCTCAGTTGATAGTTAGCAGCGCGAGTTTCAATGACAAAAACAGCATGTTATTTCTAGTCTTCCTCATTTCATCTGTGAAAACCACTTTGTGAAAAACTAACATTTCTAATATTTTATATCATATGTAAAATGAATGCATGTGCCCACAAAAGCCAGTAGATTAAGGTTACATACGTCTAATGGATAGATAGATAGATAGATAGATAGATAGATAGATAGATGTTTATTGATCCCAAGAAAAATAGGAAATTCCAATTCCTAATGTCGCATTCCCACTGCATGGTACAGCATAGTACATTTGCAAAAGTTGTGTTTAGCACATGGTACCTGGTACTTCTTTGGTGCCAGCTCAGTCGAGGTTCCAAGCGAGCTCAGCAGGTACTGGAAGGTGGAGTTAAAACACTGCTGATCACTGATTGGTCAGAGAGAACCGTGACTAGCACAACACAGGACTTGCTTTTATTCACTCGACCCAGATTTTAAAAAGCCCGCACAATTACATCGTGCATCGGTGGTTCCCAAACTTTTTCACGCCAAGGACACCTAAACTGACGCAAATTAAACCAAGGACCCCCATTTGATTGGATTTTATGCAGGGCTCCTCCATCTAATGGGACTTTTGCTTTTAGATGTTTCATTACAGGAAGTGTATGAAGCCCATTACCAAAACAGTCTTACAGTCTGTCATTGATTTACTTATGGATGGAATTGTGAATGAAATACAAATTGCTGGTGACCCCTTGGGGTCCCTGAACCTCACTTTGGGAACCACTGCCGTGAACTGCATACACTACGCCATACACTTGACGAAAAAAACTCATCTGTTTGGTTAGCGATGAGAGGATTCAGCGAGTGACGCGCTGACAATGATGTCACGGAACTGTCACGCAGCGTTGCTATGGCAACCATACCGCCTACACTGGGAGGCAAAATAGAGATAGGGACCTGGTACCAAAAGTGAGTCGATTCGAGTCAAGCCAAACCATGCAGTTAAAAGGAGGCATTAGTAACTAACAAGGACGATCAGCAGTGAGACAAACACAATGTCCTCACCTGGAGACCCAGAGGACAGCATGTCCAATAATTACTGGATGAGGTTTTGTGCTCAGGCACATACAACAGCCAATGATGCCTGCAGTCAATGTAGCTGTCGGTGTAATAGGCTCCTAGCAGCCACAGATGTCAGGACCACAGAAACAGTTCACTGTAGCTTTATTGCCACGTTAGGCAATACGTGCGGGGGGGGAATGACAAACGAGCCAAAGAAACATCTTTTGCATTGACCCTGCAAGAAGATAGTCTGTGATTGCTCATCAGCAATCTAACCTGGCCTCCTCACTGTTTAAAGCCATGATGGTTGATCAATATGTCAAGCCAATCTGGATTGTTGCATTTCCAAAACAATGCCACAGAAAGCTATTTTAAGCCATGTGCTAGCAGTGGGAGAAGCAACAGAGAGGATAATTGGCTATTGACAAAAAGAGTGTGAAAAGCAAAGACAGCATGCACGACCACTCTCCAATTTACTCTGTCATCTTGAGCCTCTGATTATGCTGTTTACTGACCAGATAATTGGGACAACGCTTGATAAAAACAAACATTTTTGAGTGAAGCGTCAACTACAAACTTGCACAAAATGATTCCGAACACTTAATTGGGAAGAGGCTCGCTTATTTTCTGCAACTGCTTGTGAGGCCTGACACACCCGTGACTTCCTGGCTCCCTGGAGTTTAATGTAATGTTATTCACTGGGCTGTGCAATTTTTAAAAAGGGTTTTCATGCTTCCTTGGGTGTAAACTGATACTAAACAGCTTTTTTGTAAGTGCTAATGACCAAATTAACATCATCATGGGCTGTGCTACACAGGCATTGCAATGACAGTGATCATCAGTCCATGTTTTACTGTTGAATCTGTTTTGCCAAGGCGGTTAAAGGCCTGGAAAACCTCAATTCTCAATCAACTTCTTACTATGAGTGATGGCGTCCGACATAAAGACAAAATAACATTAGAAATGTTTGTATTTGGGTTATTATTTGAGACTTCGGTGCAACAATAAAGATTTAGCAACGTGATGACTTCTTTGGTTCGTTTATTTTGCCAACCAAACGTCGGTCATATCTCATCAAACCACATCCCAAACAGGTTTTGACTATTAAATGTTTAACACAAATATGCTTTAAGTATATAGTAATAACTTTAAGTGTGATTAGTGCATGTTTAGTCCTTAAAATTCAACATTATCAAGAGAAATGTAAGATTTTAAATCACGTTTTCAGAGACTTTAAAAGCAACCGATTACATAACAGTACAATTCTAGCTGGAATTTAACCCTTGAGCAGTCAGCATGCACGTGATCTTGCCTAAAATAATGATCGAAATATACCTTTGAATCCCAAGCTGATGATATAAAAAGACATGTACCATGTAAAGTACAGGAGCGTATCTCTGGGTCCCATGTTCCCCAGCTCAATGTCCTTTTAGTGTAAAATATTAAGGAGACCTTTAAAAAGGTTTCATGTTCTCAGCAATGCTTTTTTTCACCTAGTTCAAATGCTCTACAGTATGTATGTCTCCCTGGGTCAGTTATGGTGAAATCAACCCCCCCCCCCCCCCCCCCCCCCCCCCCCCCCACACACACACACACACACACACACACAGCTACCCGGTAGTTTCCCTTCACAGGCTCCAAAAAGACCAATCTGTTGCATCGAGGGCCCTGGGATCATAAGGATTACCTCTTGCATGCATGTTTTTCTGTGTGTGCCTTATGAAAATGCCCCCTCTTTCCCCAGAAAGTGAATATTGCCATTCAGTGAATCTGTCATGATAATTGTCCACATCCGTTAACAGCTTCTACTCAAAAACTCTGTTGTCGAGCACCACCTAGTGTTAAAAGCGTTTATATTTAATGTCTTTTTCCAAAGATTTGAAAAGAACATAACTTGCTTTGACTGTATGTGAACTAACAACAGCTGTTTGGTATATTTTAATGAGATGAGATGTAAATGGGATGTGTAGTGTATTTGGAAGATGTTTCTAATTCAATTATACAAATGAGACATCCACATTGAATAAATTGTGACAGCAGCCCCAATAAGTTATTGTTGACGAGAAGACAGACTCACAGACTCAAATAAATTTGCATATAATTTCCATGTAGAAATAAAATGTGTTGCTTGTTGCTCATTTGCAGCCAACAAGGCTACTTCATACATATTACATACATATCCACGTGACATCCATGTTGCTCAGTGGGTTTTATAACCCAGAGCCAGCAGAAGCATCATGGCTGGGTGAAAGACAGCAAAGGCCATCTGTCGCCTGTGTGTTGTCTTTGGTGCCCTGCCACAAAGCTCTGCTGCCAGAACACCCGAGGGTGCCCGTGTGCGCTGACGCTCCACCTGGGGAATGGGACACTGCAGCACCTTTTATAGTCTGCTGACTCTATCGCACCCAACACACAATGGCAGCGGTGTTTGAAAAGGGCCTTGTTGTTGCAGGATCGTTAAACGATCATGCCATTAACCTTAATTGGAGCAGCTTGGTGGAACACAGAAAAACTTTGAGACAGCAATGTTGTTCCCTTGGGTTACAAAAAATCGAAAACTGATCTCAGGCTGAGTTAATTAAATTGCAGAATACTACTTACTTGCTTTCTTACTTAGCCTACATTCCTGCTGAGGAACTGAGGAGTACAGATCTAGATCTAGATCTTTGACAGAACACAAAGGCCATCTTATAATCCCAGACACATGACATCTGAGGGCTATTCCTACTCCCCCTGTTTGTGGGTAAACATAATGACACTACTGAATCAATTCCCATATAACAGTGATTGGTTGTAGCCCAGGAACACTCACATAAGGGAATTCATGAGTGCATTCCTCCCTTTAAGATGCTAATTTAGCCTCAAGGCTGAATTAACATCTTAATAGATATTAAACATCATGGACAGCACACATGTCCAGATTGATCTTAAAAAGCTAACATTGGAGTTTTATTTAACTGTATAAAGATATATTCAACACATACTGGGTCCTCAAATGTCAGGAAAATATACTAACAGGGAATATCTAACATGTTTGCTTTCATTTCCATTTGTCAGCTTTAAGCCTGTTCAGTCTATCTATCCCCCACAGTAGGGAGATAGTGTTATTATCTCCCATTCATCAGAGGAAATAGCCCACGGTACTTCCTCCCTAAATCTGTTATCTCATACACATTAATCTCCATAGAGATTGGATTGCAAAAGAAGATTACTCCGAGAGCAGGATTTACATGGCAGCAGGTCACTGCATATATTTCTGAACCAGCAGCGCCACCATGACTTATTTGGATTTTAAAGTAAGGCAAAAATGATGTTTGTCCCTGGAGTTAATGTTCCATTTAGTGTTAATGGAGCACTCCCTGAATGAATGTTGCTTTGTCTTTTTGACAGAGAGCTGAGGACATTAGATAAACACAATGAAAGGCCAAACTGTCCTGGTGCTACAATAAGCTGCACACACACACAAACACATCAATTAGTTTGCTCAAACACAACCAGAGTGGGAGACGTTTTTTAGTACATTTCCTAAGTCCTGAATAAGTTTGTGAATGTCAACAGCTTTCACCATCAGCTTGACAGATTGTGGAAATGCACAGCGCTGAATGCGTAAACAGGAGATGAATCACTTCTGTCAACAAGGCAATACAAGCAAACTGTTTGTGGAGATGTGGCTGTCTACAATGCTGGTCTTGGCCTGCACCAGTCTTTTAATCTTCATCTTTGAAACCAGTAATGACTTTTGTAACTACAATTTTCTAAATATATGTACCCAGTCAGTCAAATAGAGAAATGGTAATACTGTTTGCCTGTGTAGTGTTGTTAACATCATGAAGCTGCAAAGCCACGCTCCCTGTCAAAGTCCTAATTGCATGGTAGAGAGACCAAATCTACTTTTAACTAAATTAAGGGCCAGCCCATAATCAAAGCCAAACACCATGAAAATACGTAGCTTGAAAAAATGCGTTTGGGACAAAATTATACAGTAGAAATCACTGTTCATCTGTTTAAAACACACAAAACACATCACATGCTTATACAATTCCATGTTTTAACTACCTTACAGTATACAGTGTAAGTAGTTAGTTAACCATTGTGTTGTCTTCCTGTCAAAATTACAAATCAACACTTTTGTTGACACTTTGTATTGATTTTTTAAAACTTTTTGTCACTTTTTTCATCACTTTTGATTCTTCTTTTTCAATGTTTGTCACTTTTTTTGAAGTTTTCAATACTATTAACATTAGTGTTCCGGTTATTTTGGGAATTTATGGTCAACGAATCTCATTTATAGAAACTCAAACCTAATGTTTGAGTAAGAAAAGCAGAATTTAGGAATTATTTAGGCTAAAATTGAAAGAAAGTATGTTGATGGATAATCACAGACTGGAATATGTCTTTATAAAATAACTTTTACTCATACTATTTCAGAACCACTTCAAATTTTGTTTAAAAGCTAGAAAATCGAATAAGACGCCCCGGAATTAATGAAAGTAGAGGTGTGTACTTGCCATAGAGCGTTGTGTGGAATCAATCATGTTGTTTTGGGGAATTAAAAAGAACATTGATGGATTGGAGTTGATTTAGTTATGAAGACATTACATAAAGGTCCATGTTACTTACGACACTCAGGCCACTAGAGGTCAGGCTAGCATTGACAAGCTCAGGTTTATGAAGGAAACTACCTGTCCTCTGAGCTCTCAGAGAACCACAGTTCTTCCATCCTTTATCTGCAGGAGAGCAAGTTGTCATTTTCAGGTGTGTTCCGATTACAAAATTCCGAATACCCTGTGCCACAGTGCTCCATCTATTTCATATTTGATCACAAAGAAACTGGGAAACTTTTGGGATGTAGCTGTATGAAACACGGTCACAGTACCTCACTTGTAAAATCTTTCTCAGGCTTCAATAGCATCTTCTCTTTTGTCAGCTCAGAGGAGTCAGCTAAAAGAGGAGACAGGGATTGTATTTGTCCTCTAAACCAAGAAACACATCGGTTGTGAAAACAGTGTGCGAGCAGGTGTTGTTGAGCAGCGACACATGACTTTAAATTGTCATTGTGTGCCAAAGGATGTTGTCTTATCCTTTTCTCGAGCATGGAGATAGTCAGTGTGGGCTTTGACAGCAGCTGTCTGCCTAATCTGATAGATGTAACCTTAATCAAGATTACTCTGCATCAACATGACAGGGGGAAGAGCTCTGGGCACGCACACACACACATACACACACATGTGCACAGATGTTGGTCCACATACATACGTGTCCTAGCACTGTATGAACAAATGAGATCTGAAGTGATATTCTTCCTTTAAAGACAGGATGTGGTCAGCAGAGCCAGGGGGACGTCAGCTAGCCATGCAGAACTGCAATGCTGTCATACTGGACAAAAAAATAAAAGTAGTTATGGGTCTCTCACGAGAGTGCCAGCAGGAAAATTATTGGTCTAAGAAGCCTTTTCCTACTGCCTCATGTGTGCAATCACTTAAATGAAATGGAGCTGACAGAGCGGTTCAGATATAGCAAAAGCATTTTTTTCTCCTCGCTTTTTTGTAATCCATTCGAGTTCTGCCAGTGGCTAGGAGTGTACAGCAAGTGAAAAATAATTGTTTTTTGATATATGGATTTATGAAATTCACTGCAAAATGTTCACATCCCAGAGCTGGAATCACTTAAATGTGGCTTGGGGATGAATAGCAGTCTCTTGTCTTTTAGTCAGATATAAAAACGAAAAAAAGCTGAATCTGAATGTATTTTACGGATTATTGCACCGAGATGTATGTTTGACTTTAGATTAGCATTTCATAATTCAACAAATAGGTGGAACATATGACCAATTTCATTTCATTCAAAATGTAAAGCTTTTGTTATGGCAAGGCGAGGTGGAATGCTGCGCGTTTTATTCTATGTGCTGATCATAGAAAAGAACAACAAAGTCAAATAGTAGTTCACAATTTATTTACTGAATAAATTTGGACAAAACACCAGAATCTGTTACGATACAATCAGAACATCTGAAGCAGATATCCCACCATGCACCACCCCCCTCTGTGAAACAAAAAGGACTAAACATTAGCACCAAATCAGCACCAACTTAAATAAAAAGGTAGCTCTGTCTACAAAAACAATAAAAGCAATGGGTTTTTTTTTTTTATTGAAAAGCAACTCAGAAAAGTAGCAAATTGAAAATGTTCATGTTTTTAACTTTTCATAAAAAACAAGCACCCTCCTCCCCCCACCCCTCCCCCCTGCTAGGCAGGCTATAGCATTCATGGGGCACATGCCAATGACTAGATTAAAAACACAAATTCAAGTAACATTGAGATACGACAAAACATGTCCACTGGTACCCATTCCGAGCATGACCGTTTCACAGAACCTACGCAAGCAGTAGAAAACTAACACGGGGCCCTGGAGTGGACATGTCATAGCAATACTATCACTGAATATCTCGTATCAAGTTTTGAAAAAGAAATGAGGGAGACCAGGTGGCATGGGCCGTCGGGGCACCGGAATACTGGCACAGAAGATATTGTGTATTCCAAAACTTCAGACAGATACTTTCCTCTTTGTGTCTGTCCTGTGTCAAGATATTGCCTACATCATACATGAATAAGGAATCTCTGAATAAAGAAAAACCCTGCAATGTAATTTTAAATATATATTTATTTATATATAATATATATATATATATATATATAGCTGTTACAATTTAAATAAATGTTACGTTCTTGATCCTACAACTGAAGAATGAATTTAAATAAGAGGAAGCTAATTTTAAGGAGGTGGAATCGTCCATTCACCCAACACATCAAGTGCATGATGCCATGTTTGGCGCCGTACAGAGACAGAGCTGTTTTAAGATTGAGGTTTAGGGAGTTATATAAAAGCAGCAGTAACAACAGAGTGGAATAGCTTAAAAACGAATAGACTGAAAGTAATGTTTCTGAAAAATAAAAGTGTGGTGGTGAACAAAGTGTGGTAAAGGCCTAAGAGACCTGAAGTGGCAAAAACATACAAATAACTGAAAACAAGGCCATCAAGGAGTTTATGTCACAATTATCAATAATGTCAAAGACATCTGAAAGACAGACTAAAACTTAAACAAAGACAACATTACCCATGTTGATGATGATGGTGATAACAGCCTAAGCTCCATTTATTAACCCATGGTCCCAGGCCAGGGGATATTCACCTGGTATATGTTTAACGATATAACCTGGGGTTGGGACTTCTGACCCTGGGTCTGTGGTTTAAATGGTTACCACCTAAAGCTTTGACGAGAGAAAAAAAATAAAAAAATCAAATCAGTAAGAAAAAGGTGTGGTGTTGCACTTTTGTCAGTTCATTTTGAATTGTTCTCCTTGGTTTCCTGTGTTCTTATGTCCCTTCATGCTTCCCATAGTGTCAAAAATGGTGAATGTGTCTACTGTTATTAGTGCCACATTAAACCAAACCGATAAAAAAAAAAAAACATTTGCTACATTGTTTGCAACTTGCATGTCTGGCGGCAATGTCCCCGAGTGGGAGGTGCATGGCCAGGTGACTTACTGTATAGATGCCATTTGTCATGCCAGGCTCAAGGTTTTCCATGAAATGGTGGAAAAGGAAACAGAATGGAAACGCCTTTATTATGAGTGACAAATGTTCACCTATTAATCTCTAAACTACCGTTTTTGGCTCTGCTGTGAGCGTGGCGAGCCGACCGTGGTGGAGTTGTCCGTGTTGTGCTTGGTGTTTGCTCAGCGGAAGAACTGCTCCAGCTCCTCTTCCATGTTCACCTCAGGCACCAGCTGCTCCTGCTCTCTCTCTCCTCTGCCGTGCACTGCAGGGCCCCCTAGTGCTCCGGAGGAGGTAAACCAGGGGTGCTCCAGAATCTCCCGAGAGGTGAGGCGCTCGGCGGGTTCCCGGCGGAGGATGGAGCGGATCAGGCACTTGGCCTTGGGTGTGAGCGTCTCCGGGATGTTGAAGTGGCCCCTGCGGATTTTGCTGAACAGAGAGCCGGGCTCAACATCATGGAAAGGATAGCGCCCCACAAGGATAGTGTAAAGCATGACGCCCAGACTCCAGACATCAGCTGCCTTCCCCGAATAGCTGCCATTGGCATTGAGGATCTCGGGACTGACATAGGCTGGGCAGCCATGTTTGTCTGACAGGGAGTCATCATGACCGTCCAGGATGTAAGTGTCCTCGAGGCTCTCCAGCTTCACGAGGCTTCTGGAGACACACAAGGGGAACAAAAAGCACAGTGAACATGCTGCCACTTCACCAAACAATGGAAAAATAGTCCATAATCTGTTATTGTGAACGCTATTATGTGATCATTATCATCATAGTCACAAGCTTTGGATGCCAACCAACAAAAAATGAAATACAAAGGACACACTCAAGTGGGGTAATTTGCTCTGATGGGCATCTTAAGTGTTTTAGATCTATCGCTTTTGGATATCAGAGGAAATAGAGCACATAATGCTCAAGGCTTAAGTTTGACATTTCCTTTCACTTAGATAAAAGCCCAGCCAAAATGCATTGACTCTCAAACAGGCTTTCCAAAAGACTTCCACAATTCAAAAGAAACACAATTACGGGTGACCGAGCCTCTTAAGTTGCACGCATTGAACTGTTTCTCAGAGAATCAAGGACCGGACAATGTGGATTTTTCTCTGTTCTCCTGCTCTTCCACCTCAAAATAACATCTATTTGCACTCTTCTCCGAACTCCACAATAGCAGCTATGAAAGCCTTGAGGGCTGATAATAATGGCTAATAGTTAAGAAGCTTTGTCACTAAAGAATCTTGAGAGGCAAGAAGATTTTCCATGTGCATGGTAAGAAACACTTGTGGGTCTGTGCCAATGCACCAGACAAAGAGCCAGGGTGTGTGATGGAGCAACTAGGATAAAGGAAACCAAGAGGCACTGGCAAAAATATATTTAGGAACATATTATTTTCATTTTTTTTTTTTACTATGTGTGCATAGACCTTCAAATTGGCTCACTCACTGGTTCATGAATTTGCTTGGAGGCCAACCTTCCTTACGATGCTATAAATGGGAGCTAGCACAATCTGAAGAAGCCTGCTTGGATATCATTTTATATCTGATCTGGTTTTTTTAGCCGTACGATATAGCCGTTTGTCACACACTTGGGTTCGAGCCAGATCGGAGTCTGTACACCGAGTACTGAAAAGATGTAAGAGGATTCTTGACAGACCATATAGTAAATGTGACCTAATTCTGCCCCACACTATCACTCTTAAAATGCACCTGACATTCATCTGACAAGGAGTGCAAGGCAGCTCAACTTCCCTTTTCCACAGTTCGTGCCAAAGAATGATATCACACTTTTAGATAGAGGGCCCTGAGGTGCTGAGATCACAACGGGCTGTAAAGATGTTGGCCTATGAAAGGGTAAATGTTTTCAGTCTGAATCAACATCCACTAAAATATCTTCATTAATATTAATTTAAAAAAAAAAAAAAAAAAGTAACTCTCAGGTTGCTGTAGCAACAGATGCCTGGATTTGATCCACGTAGTTTTCAGATGCTGCCACCAGGTGTCAGTAGACCAGTGCCAGTGTGATTCTAAAGATTTCTCCTGCTGAGCACTACTGAAGTGCAGCAGTGGCAAAAGCGTTCCTTCATTGATCATCTGTCATGCAAAAGCTAATCCTGGTAACTTGTCCCACCCTGTTGGAATAACTTTACTGCAATGCTCCTTTTAAAATGTGATTCCAGATGCCATATATACTGTAAGTAGGCACCATACCCACTACTAAACCTACAAACATAGCTCGGAGAAACACAAAGGGCTTATGTTTCCTGTACTCTGCATAACATCTGGGAGAGGCATGCCTGTCTTGTTTTGTCTCAGTTGACACTCTGCACTGTGTAAGCTGAGACATAACACATTATACCGACACGGTTACATTATACACATACATCACATACGACACGTTAAAACAAAAACAGAAAAAAAATGCAGTGATAGTCGATGCACAAACTAGGGTTTCTGTAGAACTCACCTGTCCTCATTCTTGAAGACAAACTTCCTCAGTTTGAGATCACGGAGGACCAGTCCGTTGTCGTGGCAATGTGCCACAGCCGAGGCTATCTGATAGAAGAGTCTGGCAGCTTCGTCCTCCCGCAACTTCTTGCACGTTCGGACGAAAGAGTGCATGTCGCCATAGCTTCTCTCAAAGAACACATAGGCTCGAGTCTCCCCGAGCAAGATCTCCAGGATTTGGTTAATATGCTGGTGCTGGCCCAGGGCAAAGTAGGCCGCCAGAGACTCCTGGTATCGGCCAATGTCAAAAACCTGCAATCATAGACCAGGAAAACATTTCGATTTAGTGTCTACCTTTTAACCAAGAACATGTTGTTTTAATCTAGGGTGACAATTGTCTCATTAGGTGGCTGTTTTTGTGTCAGGGTGTTTGTGTCAAGTTTCCTCTTTCTTAATTTGGAGACAAACAGCTTCAAATGGTCCTTTAATTCAGCAAAATATGAGCTGTACCACATGCTTGTGACACGAAACTTGGGTTTTCTCTTTTGGCAGAGGGAGTAAGGTTGCAGAGAGGCAAGGTGAAAGCATCATGTTAGTGAATAGTATTGTACTGCAGCCAGGGTTTGCAGTGTCTCTCTTTTGTTTCCATAGTAACCCCCAGTGTACTTTTCTGCACAACCGGTTCGGGTAAGAGGGCTTCACTGCTTGCAGGCAATACAAATACACCCCGCAGCTCTCAAGATCTTAAGTTGTGACCTAGGCTTCCAGTTGGGAAGGAATGATCACTCCTGGAAGTGGCGATTGATTGGTGCTGGACTGAAACCGGCCCAAAGCAGATGAGGTCAAAAGGCAGTTCGCTCACAGGCTGTGCCAAAGGCCAGTCATTTGTTATTGCCATGACGAAACAGTATCTTGAGTCAAAAGGTGCGGGTTATTGGATATGTCTTGCCTTATGAGTCCAACATGTAACTATGTCTCAATTTATCAAGCCACTTAAGCATGTTAAGGTGGAATGTACCACTGTCCTTTATAATCAGTGATATACCAAAGTCAATATGGGCTATAAATGTGGTGTGACAAGGATATGAGGTTGTCCTCCACCTTAAAAAAGGAAAAGAGGTTAATTTCTTATGGTTGAAGGGGTGAATGCTGGAGCCAATGTCACAGCAGCTGGCTGATCTTGTGAAGTTCCCTAGCTGCTGTGTGCTTCTCTCTCAGCACAACAGTCCTCAAAATTATAACAATCCCACTAATATGTGCGTGCACTGCAACACTACTATGCTTATGCACGGAATATAAAACAAGGGCATGATTGCAGCATTGCACTATGGAAGAAGGAAGCCGGGGGTATGCGAGACTAGCTCAGAGAGGAGTGTGTGCGTGGTCACTCACTCCTTTGTCAACGTTACATCATGCAATCCTAACCACGCAGCTCGCCCCATTCACTTTTTCCATCGAGCTGCTCTGCCAGTTCTCTATTTACAATTCAAGCAATTATTAAACAGTTCAGGGGTGTGGACTTGCTGCAGTAGCCATCATAGACATAAACAATTACATTTTGCTTTGTACTGTGTGTTTATTACATATGGGACATTTTGTACATCTGAAAAATGCATGCAACAATTAGTCATATGGTAACAAATACAAAAAGGTAAGAAACCTTTGAGAACGAAAATGTTAATTTCACATTGCTAACCACTGGTTGAAGGAAAGAAAAAAAAAAAAGGTAGAGAAACTATTGTGGGATCCTAAGGTGGGCTACGTCTACCATATTGCCTACTAACCTTACATACGAGCTCTTCCCCACTGTGCAGGTGGGCGGCTCTGAAAACGTGGTCTCCCTCCAGTGGCTCCAACAAAAGGTAGTCCCCGATGCGGGAGATACAGTGCGAGGAGTCCGGGGTCTCCGGCGGGCTAGGGGACCCGAGGTTGGGACTGAAACTCTGATGCGACTCTGTAGTCCTTAAACAAGACAATTCTTCGAAATCGTGCGATTTGTGCCGCGATCTCCCATAACGTGAAATGTTAATTGGATTTGACCTCTGTATGTTCATGAGGAATAAGTGTGATAACTCCACAAAATGGAGGGGGCCTTCCTCCTCGTTCTTCACGTCCTCGATTAGGCACCACTTTGTTGTAAACTCAATGCAATATCACAAATAGTCCGATGCTTTAGTAAATCTCAAAGTGAAAAAAAAACAAAGATGAGGAATTGATTCAACTGCACCTTGCTGTTGCACAATGTGGCCGACTATCAACAGGCAAAGCTGGCTCGGTGGTTTTCATACAACAAATAGGGGGCTTTAATTTTTTTTTGCAGAGTTCATTTGCTCCCTTTGTTTTCCATTCAGGCGGAAAATGACTAAATTACTGCCCCGAGTCGACTACAAACCCTTTGCACAGACCTGCTGCAATTCACTAACATTAGCAGTGCGAGCAGGCACGACAAGACTGTAACAAAGACGACCAAAAGTCAGCTTTTACAATGAATGAACGGTGCTAACGTTAAGTTAAAACCGCAGCTTGTTTGCTAGCTTGCCGGTTAACGGTATGGCACGTTTCATAAAATGGAAACAATTTGTCAAATACAGTTCGCAGGCACAGAATAATACACAAGCAAAAAATATATAAAGCAAGTTCTGCAAGCTAGCTAAATATAGCCGAAATTAGGATGGCTAGCAGGTGCAGAGCTAACTAGTTAGCTTCCTTTGCTAACGAGTATCAGGTCAGTGCACGGCCTTGTTCCCCAGGATCATTTCCGATGCACGGCGATTGTCATGTACCACAGAAGGAGAAAAACTCCATCCGGGAGAGAGAAAAAAATGCAGTAACGTTAGCTCTTTGTGTGCGGGAGTCGACGTCCTTTCTCTTTCTCTTGTCCAATGGAAGAAAAGTGTCGTCTTTTTGTATGTCTGCTGCTGTAAGCTGCTGTAAGGAAGGAAGGGACGGCCGGCCAAATTTCCCAGGCCTATCCCTTGTTTCAGCAGGACATCCTCTCTCCCGTGGTGCCGCTGTGCTTCTTACGTGGCTGGGAATCTAGTCCATTCAGTGCGGAGGGAGGTCAGCCGTGCTGCACACACTTCGCACACTGCGCCTGTACAGAGCGAGAAGCCTGCCTGCCTCACAGAGGGGGATTCTGCTCATGCACGCGTGCACACTCACATACACATACATAACCATGCCGACCCGCCCCCCTGACGTCAGTCCCACATCGGAACCCTATTGGCTTCCAATCGGAGTTATAATATGTATCGCAGTCATGTGAGAGCCATGTAGCGTGGTGCGGCTACACCCCCGGCAATCTAAATGCATCGCACGCTGGTAAATTGGATGGGGAGGGGGGAGGTGGAGGCAGTGAGAGTATAGCTACTGTACGTGCTGTGTTACAAATGTGTTTCCTCCTGAAATGTCATTCAAGGGAAAGCAAGGGGTGGGGGGGATCCCTCTCTCACAATAGCACACAGATATGCACCATCCAGCACAGTTTTGCAGTACTGATATGCATTTGTATTCACAACGTTATGGTGTCATCTTAAATAGAAAACACAGTCAGACTTTATTCATTTAATCATGACAATGCAGCAAATAATGTTATAAAGCATGCTACTGATGTGACTCATGAGATCTGTTGCACTGCCAGTTTCCTCATCTGCCAGGATATGGAAGCAAAAGGACAACAAACACGACAACAAAAGACATGCTTTATGATAGGATACAATTAATTAATTAAAAATACAAAATGAAACCCACTGTTTGCAATGTAAAAGTGAGGCATATGCCTATTAGCTTTGCTAGCTTATGGGATTGTAGGTTTTTCCAGATTTGTACGGGAAAAAAATGACACACAGTATGGAAAAGAAATTGACTTTGACCACAGATTTGATCAAAAGCTGGCGGGACCATGTGCTTTTGAGACGCCTCTTGTAACAAACAAATTCCTGTCTTACAGAACTGTGCCCCCGTAAAACACTACAAAGTGAAGGATGGAAGAGGTTCATTATCCATTGTTCTTCCTAGATTACCAGGGGGTGTGACAGCAGAATTGTGCAATTCCACATAGGAATCCGGGGCGGTGAAAGGAATGCTTGCAGCTGGACGTAAAACACTAGCAGAAGTGTTTGATTTAACTTTTATTTCCCTGCTTGCAGGCAGTAGCAGTGCGCACACATATGCAAACAAACATGCACTATTCTAAATTTGTGTTTCTCGCCGCCTGCCTGAATAAACCCCCGCATCATGGAAATGCAATTTTCACACAGAGGCCTCTCATCTCAGAAACGGCGGTTCACAGTTTGCAAATGTGGCTGCACCCACAAGCTTTTATATTCCAAGCCTATGTGTATGTATGTTTCTGTGATATAATCTCTGTGAGCCTCCCACTTTATTCTTTGTTAAACACTGGAACATTCTTCACCATGAAACAGCTTTGCTTTTGTCCCCCCCATTCAGTTGAGAACAACATCCACATGTTGTACATGCATGTTACCATAGTACATATCTGCTTTGTGACACTACAGCTCTGCATTTGCCCATCATTTTAACCCCATAGAGGGATTCTGTTAAGCCTAAACCACAGCTGTGCATGAATCGGAATAATAATCCCCAAAGATTCATTTTGTCCCCATTCCCTGATACACTATGTGACTCATTGGCAGTGGAGAGCAGCACTCGAGAAAATCCATTGAGGCTCATCAGCTCTCCAGACACGCCAACATACCGAGGAGTAATAGCAGGCTGCCCCAGCACTGCCTTCCAGCAAGAGCTTCTGACTGTGTGTGTGTGTGATTGTGTGTGTATACTACTGAAGCAAGATGTGTCCTGGAAGACCACCAAGGTCAACAAGGACGGGTGAGCATCTCTGAATCCCCGGAGCGTTCTTACTCACCAACTTTCGTTGTTGCCCTGTAGAAAATGATCTAAGGTCAGTTTCCGCTGTAATGTTGCAGTTACAGGAAGGCCCACGGTGTTAAATCCACCAGAGGAATGTGTTTCCCACAGTGGTTGCAATCAAAGGAAATTTCTTAGAATGCATCGTTAAACCCACTCAAATGAGAGCTATTTTCCTTGCATTGTACATTCAGAAAATAGCCAATTTCACACTGTCACTTAGCAACGCAGCTAGCCAGCTCATGTTGGCACCAGCTAGACTCAGTGCTGTCACTTCCACACACACCCGGCGGGTAACTTCCACTGAGAAATTTGATCATACGCAAGAAGATAGATGCAGAGGCACAAGAGGAATGAGATCATTCAGTGAGAGTGAGAGGAGATGATGTGAGAGCTAGACAGGAGGACGGAGGATGGAAAAGCTTGCAGCAGGAGAACGTGACGAGGGCTGAGAGCGAAAGAAGTAAAAGGAGGAAAGAGGGATGCAAGTGACAGGAAGTGCTGTTCCTCAACAACTTCGTCGTTAGAAAACAGGGGAAATACTTTGTGTCAGCCAGTGAATGGCAGCTGGAGAGGGAGTAAAGGGCATTAAGTCAAACCAAGTAAGGCAAAGATGCATCACAAGACAAACATGACAGTCATAATGAAAGCACTGACATCAAGTGAACATCAGCGGTATTCTTAGTATTGTTTTGACTGAACAGCCCGCTCCCATGGATTCTTTAGGTTTATTTTTACATTTACTGTTGAGAATTATACAAATTCCCATGATACTCTTTTTAGGGCGACAGCTGCAATACCCCTTCATTTCAAGTGAGTAAAAAAAAACAAGTTACTTTGGGGATGTACCACATTCTGCCCTCCATGGCGCTTTGGGACCTTGTTTTTAACCAAGAGTGTGTGAGTGATTGAGCTGCGGATTCAAGTGCAGAGAGGAAGCGAGGGAATAGAGAAAGGAGAAGAGGGAGCGTTGTGGATAATGTTTCACTGAGGCCATGACCATTCTTGCCGTGGTACAACAGCTCTACAGGCAACAATTGCAATCATTAAAAGTAGCGCAATTACTCATTCAGCTCATCAAAATGACATGTTATGCAAAAGGAAGGCTGTCATTGGGAATTGTGAAATTGCATAGTGTTGTTTTCCATATCCCAAGAGGTCCAAAAGTGCCCATTTACATTACGATGGATGCATTCACCATTGGAGTGTCCTCATCCCTTCACGAGACAATGGGAGCACCTAAAACTCTGTTGTGCACCACATAGCACATAGAGGATCTGTTCAACTGATAAAATGTCAATGATGTACAGAAGTATACACACAGGAAAAGACTAAACGCGTTTGGCTTTGACCCCTTCACAGTACTTAATAACTTTACCGCTACTCATTTTATCTACTTAAGCAAGTACAGGAAATGCATGAGTGGAAATTAATGAACACGTTGCTTGAAAAGTTGTCCAGTCAGCATCAGGAGTGAACCCAAGGGGGCCAAATCAGCAGATCAAATAAACACTGGCACTTCCGTTGACCTCAAACCAACCTCCTGGCTTTGGACCAACAGTTCATGGGTTGCTACATTAGAGAAAATCAAATTTTCCTGTGCTGATTAATGCAGGATGTAGTGCCTGAAGAGTTTTTCATCGGTGAGCCATTTTTCCGCTCTCCTCTCCGAGGCAGCAGGAAGTGTGAGTTGTGAGTGTCAGGTCACGCAGACGAGACCTCCTCTACTCGGGGAGGACGGATCTTGGCTCGAGGGGGAGAAAGGATTGGCGTCACTGGCTTGGATCTCTCCTCCATGAAGTCAGACAGCTGAGTGAGGACTTGTGGCAGCTCTGTCACTGGACAGGGTGACTCACTCGCTCATAAGTGGAGAGGTTAATAATAGTCATACATTAGAGTCTCAGAAGAGAAATCACACAGCTTTAGCAGCTTAAGCCTTGCAAATGGCTCTGCTACGAAGCGAAAATGCATTTTATTTCTCTGTCTATCTCTCGTTTGTGTTGCAGTTTACAGGTTTAGATGACAATGATGTGAATGTGAATGTCTTCAGCTGACTTGCTGACTGTTTGAAAGACATTACGCCATTGCTGCAATATGCAGTGCGTTTATCCTAAAGTGACAGACGCATTAAGCCATCAAGTATGATGTGTCAAAAGTCCCGAAAAAAAAAGAAAAAAAGAATCCCAAATCCCAAACACAACATCTCTGTTGTCTTGATTTGTGTTTTTCCTCTCTGCTCTGTCTGACAGCTGATATTGTCTTCCATGTGTAGAAAATATTTCCTGGCACTGCGGCACCTGCATAGAACTGCCAAAGGCGTCACAGGAGAAAAGCAGACAGATTTATTAAAATTCCTGAACACTTGACATTTTGGAAACACAAAGCAAAGACATCAACATCATACTGCATTTGCTACTGATGACTAAGTCCCAACTCTTCAAAATTCGCAGGGGGAGTCATACCACAGGAGCCCAGCAGTGCTTTCAGTACTGTATTCAATATTACAAAACGTTTCGTTCGTAAAAACACAAAAGTCTTATGGTTGAAAAGTATCTTATTGGATCATTTGAATGATGCTTTTCATTAATGTTCATATTGTGCTCTTGACATAGGTTTGGTACATTATTCAACCATGTAACACATCTGGAGAGACTACAAATGAACCCATGTTGGCTCAGTGGTTGTCACCGTATATCCTCAGAGGGTGGTGGTTGTGTCAAGTTTGATTCTTCTCTGTGTTCTCATGTGCGTTTCCTGACACAGTCTAAAGACCAGCAGCTCAGGTGGATTGCAGAGTTTACAAAGATGTGAACCGAAAGTATTGCAACAGGCTAAAACACAAGGAAAGAATCACACAGTGAGAACAGATGTGCAGGCAGAGCCAAAAAGCCCAGAGGCTTATCATGAGGCTCCTCTTGAGCAAGGCTGGCTTACCAACAGGGCAAAGCTGGAACATGAATGCTTGACGTTCACGTGTGGCAAGTAGTTTGTGATCGTTCTTGAAGTGGTTGGGCATTACTGCATGCACCCTAAAGCACAGCATGAACTGAAATGATAAGGACAACACCTGCACTGTTACATTGAGGCTCCATCTTATAGAGAAAAATCTAGATTTAAAGCCTTTTTCATTCAAGTTTGTTTTACGCCTACATGATGTATTGCCCTAAATAGATTTCTGCTCACACAAATGACCAAACTAATACATACACAATGCACCGAATGGTAGAAACCAACTAGGGTCCTCACGGTATAGCAGGTTCATCTGACGCTGGCCTTCAGCTGTTAAATTTAAAAAGCTAAATAACTATGGACAATAATCATCCACTCACTTGTGTAAACCCAATAATCCAATACCCATACACAGTACATTCAAAAACAGCACTAGCAGCTGGCGATGAGGAATTTCTTAACACATCATCAAAAATGCTATGGTGGAAAGTGAGCAAAATTAGTGGGATTAAACTCCAGATACAGGAACTTGGAAATTATGAGTTGGGTATTCAAAGTTCTTGAAAATGCAAAGTAGTGTGTATGGTTGTTCCTGGTTTTGTAGCTGTGAAAGTATGATGAAATAGTGGACAACATGAAATGTGTTGATTTGGACACTGAGAATGGTAGAGAATGTGTTGTCCATGTGTCACAGACAAAATAGAATTCTAAGAAATCTCTTCTGATCTTTTTATTGTCATGAATACTTGTTATTTTGCCCAAATATGGGATGAAGATCATAACACTGGCATGTGTAGACTGGGGCATTGTGTTGAAAGGTATGTGGTTTTCATTTAAAATCACATAGGTGCTATTCATTGAAGGGCTCACTTTAATCATGTTCACCCACTGTATAACATGTACTATATGTGTATATGACACAAACATAATGTTTTAAGCTGTATGTAAGGTCTTTTGTGACATTCTTGTGTCATTGGACAATGTAGAGACATCAATTGTTATTTACTATACACGATTTTCAGATTGCTTGTAAAATGACATGAAGCATAATGTGGATGAAAGTGGCTCAAAAATGACATTTTGTGTGACCATACAGGCAGCTATTATAATTAATGTGGCAGCATTTTGGTCCAACTGGAGAGATATTCACGTAGTGGAAGGTCACTTTAAACTGGTGGTTTTTCAGTGATTCAGAGCCTGTATGATAAGCGCACTGTCCTTGTCTGGCCTCTGCTACGAGAACGCACACACAATCACACACACACACACACACACACACACACACACAGACACACCACATCACTGCAATTCACGCAACATTCAAGCTGCTGCCATGGCAACCTGTCTCCATCCCCCAGGGGATATTGCACAGGACCGCAAACATAAACACAAACACTCACACTGAAACACTCATAAGGGACCTGATGCTCTAATCTCCTGGGAAAGAACACTGTGCCAAAAGGTACATTTCATGCCGGCTTAGAAAGGAAAATTATGGCAAGGCGACATGATTCACTTTCCTATTTCTATGGCATACATCATGATGTTGTCACAGAACTCCATCAGAGCATGATTATGGTCGGCTTACTGCCATTTCCGTCATTTAAATTAAATTAGCGCTTCGTTATCCTGTATTGGTTTACATGCAACAGTGTTTCTCCCATGTTTTTTATCTTGACGGAGCGAAACCGCCTCTGAAGCACCATGCAAAGGAAATCCATTGGAGCAAGGCAGCGGCTTCTCTTTTCAATTTGAGAGGAATAATAACCACTGTGTAATGATAATCAAGACTCGGTGGAGTCCCACATGACATGTGAAGCAGCAGACACAGAGGTGGGGACCGCAGCAGTGAATTACACGTTGATGAAGTGTTGGGCGAAGTACTTTAACATTCGTCACTTTAGCTCCACTTCCTGCTTGCAGTGCTGCTGTGTCTCGTGTGACAAGCCTAGTCTCTTTGTTTGTACTTACCACACACACACACACACACACACACACACACACACACACACACACACACACACACAGGGTTGCTTTGAAATCCTACTTCTGTGCAATCACTCATTATACTGTGGGTGTCAAACAACTTCTTGCTGAAGACAGCGGCGATAACTGCTGCATGACAACCAGTTCAAACTAACAAGGCTGTCTCCCTTGTTTACTCACAACATTGTCTTTAAGAAAAATCAGCAGAGGCCTCTTATTGTGCTGCGAAATCTGGACGGGGAAGTCATCGTCGTCAAATGAGAATCTAGGCCACGCTAGATTAAGGGCAGCAGATATCAGAAAAGAGCATGCATCATTTAGTCTCTCAAAAAAAAAAAAAAAAGAATGGTTACATGACAAGAGTTGCAAAGGGATTGCCTCCCTTTCAGTAGCATATTGAGCGATTGTTGTGTGGGCTGTTAGCCGCACTGCTTCGAATATGCCACGTATTCACATATTTGGGGATGTGTGGCTATTAGGATTTTAATTGACTGTCGTCTCAAAAAGCCTTTGCTTCAGGCGAAATAGCCTCAAGCCTAACAGATTAAAAACACCAAGGGAGAAAGAGAAAAGGAGGAGTGAAGGACCTGCGATAACAGCAAGCAACATTAGCAGCATTAGCTTTGACAGTAATGATCTGTTTCTGAGAACAGAGGCTGGCATGTCAAACAAACCATGCCTTTGGCAATCAGTGCTGGGCAGCGTAGTTAGCATACTATTTTAGCTCGAATGACTGCTATCACAGCATGTAAAGGGGCCGGCACAGAGCTGGTTTTCCCTCTGCTTCTTACCATATTTTTTGAAAATGATACACATCGAGATGGATAATGAACAGGCTGCCACGTCTCAATGTTCCAAAGGCTCTGGAGAGCCCTGTGATGAAGCTTCAGATAACCATGACCACAACCTTTCATATTGTCTGCCAGATAGGCCCTGTAACTCATTTTAAGTCAGATGGGAGATAAGTGTCTAATGTGGTACATCATAAAGAGACAGGGGGGTGTAGGTGGGTGGAGCAGACTTTTGAGATATCATCTCGGTGATTATACCTTTGATGGTTTTGCCTCCTCAAAGCGGGACAGCCTCCTCAGCAACACACCTCTGCAAGTGGATCACAGATCAGGAGATAAGGTGGGGGATGAGAACAGCTCGGCTGCTAATTTCTCAGTGTAGCACCTCGGGTTGGCCCGATCTGCTGACTCGGACGGTGCTTCAATGCTGACCTCACAGGTGTTTGTGTTGGCAAATACAACCAAAAAAAGAAAGGTTCTCCAACTTGCATTCACACCAGATCATCTTGTTTTAAAGACCATCATGCATTGTTCCAATCATGGCTCATTGTGTTAACAATAAACACAGCTGTCATGCCACAAACACAGTCAGGAAAGGTGACGAGTCCAGGAAGCAAAAAAAACTCCAATCCTGTGTTGTTTACCCACAGATTCGCATTTCCATTTTCATTTGATTTCATTTTCTCTCTCAAATCTAATTACTCTTCCTTTCTTTGCTTTCACACGCGTATGCTCACAAACACACACACACACACAGATGCAAATATCACAAGCATGATGTAATTATTGCAGCCTTGGAAAATTCTACCCATTTCCTGCTGAGAGATGACCTGCAAATGAGAACCACTGTTGTATCATAATTAGGAACAATCCCTAAAAAGGCAGGATGCGTATCTTTTCTTTCTGTTGTAATATAAAGAAGTATATTTTGAGAGAAAAAAACACACAGGGAATTGTGTAGTTTGGACAACTATTTTCCCAAGTGGATATAATTGTAAAGGTCCTGTGTGTGTACTTTAGGAAAGAAGAGAAAGACGTTTGCTGCACAGTGGTCTCCATCCGACTAACAGATGTTGTCACATTCCACCCTGACCAATGACATCACCATTGACTGTGCTGATGATCCTCTGTTTTCTCTAAATAACTGTATTTCAGCTGGGATAATCCGCAATTGGAACTTGTCAATTGCTGCTGAAGGAAATTTGGTTTTCAGAATCATTATGCAGCCTTAGACCATTTTGCTTTGATATAACCAAAGAATTATTAACAATGGTAAAGAATGCTAATTGTGAGGATAACAGCGACACCAGCAACTACACTGCTGCTGCAACAGAAGACGATTATAATGATCATGATGGTAAGAGAATAGTAACTAGAGCAATGAAATGCTCACACATTTGAATCTGCTTTAAAAGTTGCAAAAACCCGCAGACAAGCACCTTTAGCATCTAATATTACTTTCTGGAATGTGACTTACTGTGATGCACTTGTGTATCATGGCACAGCTTAAGCGCATATGGCCTGCCTGTCAATGATGTTGCTGTGTAAATTACTTTGGGGATGTAGTTGGGAGATGGTGTGTTATTGCACTGAAATATGCCCCGAGTGTAGCGATATGAAATCCAACAGATGGCTTTCTACAACCTGTGCAATATGTTGAAGGTGACCTCTCTGACTTCAGATGTAATAACTGCCAAAGAAATAAGGGGGCGAACCAAAAAGCAATCCCTTCAGACAGTGATAACATCACACTTTGGAGTCACAGAAAACAAAAGGGATTTGAATGGAAAAAAATATGAAATATTAAACGATGGCTCGCAAATGCCGGTGTAAAAGGTCCTTTACATTCAGCCTATCAGAATATGACATACTGCACATGGTGTGGTCATCATCATGCCCTGACACTCAAAAATTCCGTCAAGCTATTTTTCATACACAATGTTGCCAGGCTGATGACATATTGAGGATATTAACACAAATATAGTAGCCCATAAGGTAACATCCAAAACAGAATAATTTTGTATTCTGCAAAAAATCCCTCAAATGAAAGGATATTTTTGCTCAAATGAAGCACTTAGTTCTTCATGGATGACAAAGATGAAGCACTGCTGTCATGTGGAACACCAACAGATTTTATATGAAAGACAAATCTATAAGTTGTGCTAAATTGCACATTGACTGCAGCTTTTCTCAAACTGGGATGACACCTTTCTGAGGAGGAAGACTAGCTCCGCTCCATTGTGGAAAAACTAGCAGCCCCGCTCCAAACCGGCCCCCATCTCTGTCTCTATGTTACACTGAATCTGACTCAGGCTTCCAGAGGAATGAGTGGCTGCTGCCTGCTCACTGCTCTTCTCTCACATGGCCCGCTGCCAGAGCTCTAATTTAAGCTCCAGACCTTCTGCTGAGGGGGTGTAGTGGAAGCCTAGCCCAGGCAGAAGTGCAGTGGATAGGGGAGAGTGCTGGGCCTTGCTCCCTTGAGTGGAATTGATGGCTGTTAAGCTCATCAATGGGGATGAGTCATCTGAGGCAGCCAGCCGCTTCATTCCTCCTGGTCTGCCTGCCTGAAGTGGAGGAGAGTCAAAATGCTCAGTTACTACCTGCACTCTCTGGTGGATCATGCATTTTAGAAAGCACATAATAATGTGAAACGTGCATTACACTTGAGAGTGAATTAGTGCTTGTGTGTGCCTTTGAATTGCAACACATTTAAGTAGATATTTTTCTGATAATTTATTGAGTGTTTGCATAGTTACTGGAGCCAAGAACCTGTGTCTGTATTCACGTGCATAGTCACGCAGGCCATGTTTGTGTTAAAAACCTTTCAAGCAACAATTTCCATATCCGTCTAATTCTCAAAGGTCAGGAGCTTTTAAGTGGTAGGCTGATGGCAGTTTGCTGAACACGCATCTGACTCCATTTAGGCCAGTTTCAGTTTCAAAACCTCCCACCTTCCTGTCTCATAATCACTCCTACAGATTTTCAAATCAGTCTGGGCCCTAAAGTTCAGACTGAGATGACTTCTGATCTGGCTAAAACATTATCCCTGTGGTTTGGAAGGCTGTTTGCTGTCCAGTCCACACAATCTTCTATGGTTGCTTAAATGACTGAGAATGGCCACAATGTGAACTCTGCAACACTGTTTTGGTCCAAAATTGTCATTCCTTCAGCAAAATCCAACAGCGTTCTCATCTCCACAAGCTGGAATATATCTGGGTGGTGACCCAGATCTATAAATGCTATCTTTAAATTCTGTGGCAAGCATGTTACCATGACCGCTAGCCGGCTGCCAAGTGTGGTGTGATAGTATTAAATCAAAATGGATAGTGTTGAAGAAGCAAGATCACAATGTTCAATGCTTTATAACATTAATTTTCAAGTAGGTATCCTACTTATCAAGCCACTGCAACCACAAACACATCTCAGTGTTGCTTACATGTCATTATGCCCTCTTCATTTTCCCTGAACTTTGTGTGTGTTTGTGTGTGTGTGTGTGTGTGTGTGTCTGTGGGTGTGTGTGTGTGTTTGTGTGGTGTGTGTGTGTGTGTGTGCGTGTGTGTTTGCACAATCTTGTTGGTGCAACAGGAATGTTAAAAGCCCTCATTATCTCTATGGAAAATGATTGCTGACCAGGGTTGTGTTGACATGTCAACCTTATTATGTGCTATCAGAATGCATTGAAGCTCTAAGACTAAACTGTGCTGGTAAGAAAGTTAAAGTACTGTAGGATGCAGGCAAGCATGCTTCAAACGTTAAAGGTAAGTGTTAGAAAGATCTGTAAGACAGTAATAAAGAGAAAAAAAAATCCCCCTCTGTGTTGCTATTTGTAGCATCCCTGACTGCCTACACCCTCAATCTGTAAGACTAGCTGCCCACCAGACACGTGTTTGGGCTGAAGTCTACGCTTAAAGGGACAGTTCTGAATTTTTTAAAGTGGGGTTAATGAGGTACCTATCTGTAGTCAGTGTTGTGACCACAGTAGATGGTGGTCGGCACGCCCCAAGTTTGGAGAAGCAGGCAGGAGAACCGACACTGAAGCTAAGCAATGTACTCCTGTGGACCGGGGCAGCAGCAAAACTTACTTTTAAAAATCTTTAACAGTTTAAATATTTTCACCGCTTCACCTTGCTGTCAGACAGCCCGTTTTGACGGGGAACTGAAGCCATAGTCCATATTTTGCTCCCTTCAAAGCCACCAGATGCCTTTCACAAAGACAGTAGTTTAATCTCGTAGAACATGGGAGTTTCTGGTACACCGTTGCCACAATTGGTTAATTCGTTTGTGTTATTGTGTGGTTCGGTGTTTGAAAAAGTTACAAAAGTAACAAAAATGTTAACCAAAAAAGGCCGCGGAACACCAGCAACTCCCTTTGTTCTGCTAGGTTAAATTACTGTTTTTTTTCAAGGAGTCTGGTGGCTTTGAAGAGAGTGATATAACACCTTCAGTTCCTTGATGTAAAGAGCTGTCCGACAGAAAGCTAAAGCAGATTTTTTTTCTATCCCTTTAAGACTGCAGATTAGCTTCTTTTCTCTCCATATAATTATTGAACAATGTCTCCTAGCACAGGATACAGTATGTACAGTATGTTTCCGCTGCTCTTGTTTAAGGGGTTTTCTGTCATCGTTGATCTTTAAAGGCACACACGCCTGGGAACACATGTAGACTTATTATACATTTTTTATGTGCCAGTACAATTCCCAAGCATACTTTGCACATAAATGGAAACACTGCAAAGCAGATGCATGCATGCAAAATACAACACAACATTAAATATACACATCAGATTATAGATCGAACTGGTCCACATTCACACATGCAGACACGCATATGAACACACAGGAAGCTCTGTAGTGACTCAATGTCACAATGATTTAGGTTCAGAACGGCAAAGGAGCGCTCATGACTCAGAGTTTCCATTGTGGCTCCCACTCTCCCAGGGCAACTTTGCGTGTGTGTGCAGGTGTGTGTTTATATGTGTGTTTGTGGTGTGTGTGTGTGTGTGTGTGGCAGGTCTGTTGCTGTTCATAGAACCACTATGCTTGCTCTGGGGCTTTACCCAACCAAAGTGGATCATAGCACGATCACTTTCTTCCAGTCTAGCTATAGTGGTGCATGCTCTATTTGTACACCATGTATGCAAAAAAAACTGCCAGCGGCTGCCATGAGCACGGGTCATATAAAGCATCAGAGAGCATATGGTAGCACACAGCAGCACAGAGGAAGGGGTTTAAAAGAGAAATCTTTATTTCCACTCTTACAGAGCCTCGGCTTTCATGCTTAGACCCATCATGTGACACTATCTGAACATTAAATGAATTCTCAATTGTGCCTGCACAACAAGCAACTTCAAAGTGCAGCAGTGCTTTTGCTGAGAGTACTTGGCTCAGACATCAAATGTGGTATCACTGTAACTTTGCCACAGATGAAAAGGACAGGATTTTCCTTACTGCGTAATACCTGGAGAAAGTATCCCAAAACCAAGCCTTTGATATCCCTCAGAGTACCAAATGAGGCCCCGTATTATAGTGTGCCACTCAGACAGGCAATTCCAGCTTTTTTTTAAGTAGGGTGGCACAGTGGGGGGGGGGGGGGTGGAGAGGGGAAAACAATAATTAGTCAGGGGGGGCCCGGGGTGAGGGGACAATACAGCATAGAAAATATGCTTAGAAATATAGAAAATGTTGGATAGGATATCACAACGTAATGTAATTCTGTAAAAATAAAACATCACAGTCATTATTAGTTTCACTTGTTTTCATTTTAATCAAATTGTATACCTGAATACAATAAACATTTTCTTTAGCCTCAGTCTGCCACTTTAAAAAAACAAAATTGTGGATCGTTATCATGAAAACATAAATTGGTCATGTGACAAATGCTGGGAACATTGGCAGAACAGGCAGCCAAGTAACAGTCCTATGATCCAATGGAAATGGCAATTCTCAAATTGACAGCACTCTAGCCCAACGGATTGGGTGGGGACACCCGGGGGTGGCAATCATATTTCAGGGGGTGGATGGTGCCCCCCCGTGCCCCATTTCTAGGCCCGCCCCTGGACACTCAAACAGAGAATAGGCATGGGTACCGATCACATCTTACTCGTCTTTGCATTTCAGACGCACACTTGAGATTTAAATGCATCTTTACTGTCTCAGTGCTGTCTAGAAATTAAGGTGCACACTGTATATTGAGTGCTAAATTGCTGAATGTTGCTGAACTGTTAAATCAAATTGTTAGATAGTTTCTCCACACCTCAGTCAAAACAAAGCTAGGAAAGAATTCAAGTATATATGTAGCCGAGATATTAAGTCCTGTACGTGACTCTTCTGTAAGTCTGCAGCCAGACTTTGGTCTGGACTGCTGTGTCACGTGGTTTCCTGCTGGCCAGGTCACGCGGGATTGGCCGCTCCTTACTGGAAGACAGGAAACACTGGTCTGTGGTGTCTCACATGCCTCACATGTCTCTCTGAGAGATGCTTGTGGGCTCATTTATAATGCATTAATGGAACGGGCCACAGGAAAGTCTGTCTCCTGATGGGGGAGTACCAGAACACTTCCATTCGTTACAGCTGGATGCAGCCTGACAGCAGATAGGTCTTTGATGTAGCTGCTCGGCTCAAGCTATCAATAATTTTGTAGGCCATTAGTTAAACCTACAAATGGAGCTACAGAGGAAATGAAAAGGTATGGTCACCCATATGTTCATTCTGACTTTCTGTCTGTAACTTTTCAGCAATTTTTGGTCACACCCAGTCATTCAAATAAAAAAGTTCTGATGCAAAGTTTTGCAGTTTTTGCCTCAGCCCGGAGCACTGCAGCCAGCTGTCTCTCCAACGTCATGTCTCTTGTTGTGGCTGTGATCAGAACATGATGCAAGGCAAGGCGGTGAGTGAGAAACATGTGGCTGGTGGCTCGGCTTTGCCTGTGGAGAGAGACCTCACCTTGATTGTTACTGATGAGGGCTGACTTCACTTCAGGCACTCAAGACACCATGCTGCACTCCGGCCCAGAAGAAGCACATGATGAGGTCCCGATTGAACCGATAAGACAGCGAGGATGTCCCATGATTTCAGAGAAAAATGCACAAATACTCTATGTGCAACCATTTGCAACAAGTTACTAACACAGTGACAGGAACCAGTGCTTCTTGCTAATCTTCAAATTGTACACTATTAGGCTGACAGTGCTAAGCTGAAGTGCTTGCTTTATCAGACACACTAATTATCACCTTCTTTCTTATTATTCATCTTTCCCAGTACATTACTGGAAGTCAATCACTTCGTTTTGAGGATGGCTTTAACGCTTGGCTGGGAATTGATTCTTTTCTTGGAAGCCATGCCGGATTCATTCCTCCAACTCAGACAGGCAGAGGCAAGATATGAACTGCTGCTCAGTAGTACAGAGGAGAGAGGTTAAACTGAGTCTTTACGTGCGTGCATGAGCTCAAAGGGGCGTACAAATTACCCATGTGACGAGGGCGTGAGAGTGGGTGTGGAGTGTGGTTAGCGGGTGTGAAATTAACATGTTGGAGGTCTTTTTTGTTTGCGTTTTTCCCCATCAATTCACACTCTTTTTTTTTCAACAGGGCAATTATCGTCGTAAACACAGCGCTTCCTGCAGTCAGCCCATGATGCCATTCCGCAGGGATCCTCCTCTGAGTCGTACCGAGATAAAAAGTGGTGAAGAAATAAGCAGCAATATTTTTCTTTTTTAGGATCAACTATTTTTTTTCAAGAGCATGAAAACACAATTTGCAACATGAACACAACCCTAACCACCGAACACCCCCATTCATCATCAATACTTGATACAGAAAAACTAAGACAAGCTAAGATTTAACACAACACCATGAAATAGTAACAAATTAAACAGTTGTAAAAAAAATAAACATACGTGTGTCACATTGTATACGTTGTACTATTTGTCCACAGTACATGGCTTCTCAGGTACTCAATTTTCTAGCATAGACATTCAATATGACAAACCATTTAAATCACTTTTTTTTTTCAAATGCTGCCACCCAGCCCATCTCACAAACCCACGAGCAGCAACATTTATAGTTTTCACTTTCTCTCGGCCAGTAATACTTTGAAAACCCAGCCACTCTCAAGAGGAACATTTCCATCGCGCATGACTTATTAGAAATATAATTCATGAGTTAAAGTTAATGCATTACCCCTGAGGATTCATGCTTGACAACGGGAAATGATCTCAAAAGCATGATGTGTGCTGTCATGATGACATGAGTTGTACTCACTGACACAAACGCGAGGAGTCCGGCATACAGTACGTGTATTTACATGTGAATGCACAATCGCAGATACCTACACATTCATGCACATGTGTTGCTCATAAAAACACACAAACAGTAGGTAGAGCCCGGGGCATCTGTGTGTGTGTGTGTGTGTGTGTGTATGTGTGTGTGTGAGACTCAGCAGACCTAGTTGAATAAATGGATGTGGGTTTTCCGGAGACTGACTCACTGAGAGAACAACTCCGGGTTGGAGACATTAGACCTTTTACAGAGCAGATAGCGGAGGTTAAATAAGTCACAGATGTACTTAAATGTCATCGCTAGCATGATAAAAATAAGAACCTGCTCAGGTTTGACCTCTCCATTCCCATGTTTCTTGTAATCCACTGTTTCACTTGATTGTGGGGAAAGGGGGCGAGGGGGGTTGCAAAATTGGGACTTTATAAAATTGTATGAATTCATTGTTTCAAGGTCGGATTTCAGGCTCAGCAACAACCATGAGTGAACTCATAAATGTATCACACTGGGGGGAGGAGACACCTCAATGAAAACCTAATTTGTTGTGAATATGAAACTCACTAATTCTAACTTTTGATCTGCTTTGCATATTTTGTGCTAATTACAGCACGGGAGGAAATGCAAGGGAGAGAGCAAGGGAGTGAAACAGTGAGACAAAGAGGGTGGAAAAAAAAGGAGGGAAGATTACATGCTGTTGGCCTCTATAATGAGATTGTCGTTGAATATTCCAACCAACCTTAATACCTCTCTGCAGTGTTTGAAGATTGTGTTTCCATTTGGGCCGGCCTGGATGGACTGATTAATCACTTTTTAATCAGGATGCCTCAGTGAATAAGTCACCCCTCGAACGTCTTTTGAAGCACTGAGGCGACACAGTTTTATATTTATTGCTCTGAGTTTCTCTGCTTCCAATATTCATCACAGGGAAAGAAATCTAAATGTTTGATTCCTTTACACTGTTGCAGTGGTGATATACTGCATTGCAGTAAAGGATGGCCAATAGCCAACAAGTGACAGTATTGCACAAACTGCTCATCCTTTCAAAGATTAATAGCCACCTCACATTTAATACATAACATCACTCAGTGAGTCCCTCCTTCTTTGTTTCTGTCCAATTGTTTCTTAGCAAACACCAACCGGTTAAACACAAAAGGTTTACATACCTCTGAGGTGATACCAATGACTTGTTAACAGGTGGTTTGTGTGCATCCCTCCAGGATGTTTTGCGTACACTTTACATATATTTCCATCATTTGACCTTCAAAAATGATCAACTGGCACAGCCAGCATGATGGCAAAGTCACTGGTGTAAGTCACACATTGTTGCAGACAGCACAGCATGTGGTGCATGAAATTGTATTAAAATTGATAATGTTATTTGCTTGTGTGCTAACTGCAGTGTAATGGATGAAAGGGTGAGCGGTAGCCGACATTACATTATGTGTCTCATTGCGTGGGCTTTAATGTGCGGCATATGTAAACGTATTTGTTTGTATTTTGTTACTACTCAAATTAATAACTAGAAGACCTATATAACCTTTAATCTTTAAAGCTGCTATTCAATTTTTTGAAATGTGCTATACCTGCCCAGTATACCAAGCAGACAGATAGCGCTAGCAACTAGGTTGTGGACACAGTGGGGCATTTAGCTGAAAAGAGACAAACGTGTTTCTTATCAGTTGGTGGAGACCAAAACGGAGCTAATTGGAGAGTGAATCTTGGACTTACATTTGCCAGATAACAAAATAAAACACAAAAAACAACTCCAAATGAATGCTAGTGTTGCCCCGTATTCTGTTTGCTAATACGTTGGCCAGAGTTTGGCGTAAATAATCTGATTTTAATGGCAAAATATTTCATGCACAAATGTCGATTTCTGACAACATCCCCTGTCTTTAATGTCTTTCTGAATGATAATTCTCAATGAAAAATCCCTGGAATGCAAAACAAAGAAAGCCCTATTTAATGTGAATACTTATGCAAACTCATTCATTAGTGTCCACTGCCAAGTCCCTAGGTCTCTTTTCCCTTTATTCATTTTTGTTTGTTGTTATTTCTTTTCTGAAAATGTATTAATATTGTACTCCATGTTCATTTCATGTTGTAGAATTGACTAAATATGTTTGCAATGTGCCTTGTCGTATGTTTGATGTTAATCTTTATTAACAATAAAAAAGAATACGTTAGCCATATCAACATAAAAGGGGATGAAATGCAAGTGTTTCTTATTTCCCCAAAAAGTCATAAAGTCAACTTCCTTTCTGGTTTGCAGATGTAGATATTTTAAGATTTATGAAACAATTCACCCGATTGTCCTTTATTGTAAAAATCTGGCAGCTTGTATAACTAAATTTAAAGTAGCTCCTCCAAAATTGTTGTTCGGGATCATTTACAGGATCATCCGTGGGTTATTACCATGACACTATTGTGTTGCCTGGCTGAACATCCTCTCCACGTTGCTAAGCGAGCTGTTCCCTGCCATCGACTCACCTCAGCTCACACTCCACATCACAGCACTCCTTTTCTCCTCCCTCATTCTCTCATTCTGTTATTCTGCCTGCCTGTCTCCGGTCTCGGATTATTCACTCAAGAGCTAAAAGTCTGTCGTTCTCAGTGTGTCTGTATGGTTCTGTCAATCTAGCCCCACCTCCTCCTCTCTATCACTGTCCCCTTTTATCATCTCCCCTCTCTTCCAGCCTGAGTTGAGGAAGGGAAAAAGTCATGACACTTGTGGTGTTTGGTGGAAATGTAGGGAACATAGTGGCACAGAACAGTCAGTCAGCCTATCAGCGTGCATGAGTCACGCGGCTGCGAAAGTCAGAGAGGATGAGAGAAATGCAACAGAGTCAGGGAGGGAGTACAACAATTAAAAAGAGCATTATCATGATAATTCAACAACCTGGTTATCTCAAGGAAACGACAAGGAGGAACAACATCGGCATTGGCTTGCAGATAACCATCTCTGCCTATGATTTATGAAAGAGTCACAAAATTGAAGTTAGAATCCTCAGTATCAACCTCTAGCCATCAGTGTGCTCTCCTTCATCACTGCCATCTTATCAGCTTTGTCTTGAGCTGTGAGTGTTTTTTGCATACGGCCAGCAGGTTTTGCATGTGGGCCACATTATTGTCACCTTGCTGAATTGCATTATAGAAAGTGAGCGAAGGAGACTCCAGAGAGCGAAAAAGGAGACAGGGAGCCAATCTTCTCCAGGCAGAGGTGAATTCAGTCTGTACTCACTAAGGGACAAGTTTCTGCCCTGCCCTCCTGTGAATTAGCCTTCAGACTTCAGCGAGCTCGTGTCTTACAGCACAGTTCAGCGTGTGCAGAAGGCTGTGCCCTTTTGCTTAAATTGTACCACAGCACAGATTAATCATAGCTCAATTTGATTCTCTGCTAACAAAGCCTCAGGGCAGAAGTGCACTATTTCTTGAACTAATTAAAAGCAGGACTTGCTGTTCTAGTCAAATTTTAAAAGATTGTAATGTTCTATGAATCCTTGCTAAGAAAAAATACAATGTGAATGTCTTTTTTTCTCTTCAAGCCTCTGAAGAAATGAGGGATGTTGTCCTAGTTTTGGCAAAAATCGAGTCAGCATTTCAATGTGTGGAGGCAAGCAGAGGCTTTTATTAGGACAACATTTTGTTTTAGACTGTTCGGTAGGTGTCACATTTGAGGCAAAGAAAGCTAATTTCTCCAGTGCCTTGTGTGCTTAGAGTGAATAATTAGAAATCACATCTAACATGTCTCTAGTTATCTGGCCATGCAGATAGTTTAGATTTAGTTTGTCCAGGATTTGAGTTAAAAGTCTCTGAGATTGTTGACTTCATCCTAATACAATGAAGGTGAAAGGGGATTTTGTTCCTGGTGCTCAGAGCATTAAAAATGACATTTAAAAATGTTAGCAGCATCACACGTTTCCAGAAAGAGTGTCCCTGTTTGCAGTGTCCTTGGGAACACATATCTGGGATTACAGTTTCTAAACTCACTCTTAGTGGATATAAGGAGCGTATGATGAGAATCCTGCCCCGACTCAACAGTGACTACCCAAAGTGTAATCCCATTGAAACTCCCTCACGTGGCTGCAACACAAACCTTTCAAACCTTCTCTGTTCTTTTCAGAGGTGACACAATCCACCTGGCAGGGCAGGTATGAAACCTCGGGAACTCCTGGTAAAACTATGCATTGCTGTTTTTGTTATTCAGCTTTTGTACGGATTAAAGAAATGACTGTATTAGGCAAATGTTGTTACTTTTGGAAAGAACTAGGCCGGCTGTTTTCCCTTGATTTCCAGCCTTTATGCTGGGCTTAGTTAGCTGGCTGCTGATAGTAGCAGTGACAGTATCTGTATGTCTGGATACAGGATCCCAAAATGGCGCCTATTCTGTTGAACAGATTTGACCCTGGCGCATACACCAAAAAGTTGTCTTCATTTTGATATCCTTTTGCATTTCAGCATAGTCATATTTCCCTCTGTTCTTGTACTGGAAATGTTTTTGGACATATTATACTATCCTTCTTGTGGAATTGTTGGTATAATGATGGCGATGGTTAAATTGGCTAACCTTTTGTTGTTTATGACTTATATGGACACTGGACGTAACGCGTTACAGTAACATAGCTATTTTTTTAAGGTAAAAAATGGTGTAACGCGCTACTACTGGAAATTTGTGGTAGGAAAGTAAGCGAGAAGTAATTAAAAGATTAATTTTTGAAAGTTTTGTGGGTTTTTTGGCTGCAAAAATTGGCTGGAAGGCTGAGCCTTTTCTCTGCCTCTGATTGGCTTACCCTGTCATTCGGACCTTAACCCTAACCAGTCTCACTCCTTATGCCTAACCCAACCAATTTAACCAACCCAACAAAGGAAGGAAACAAGAACTAACCAATTAGAGGCCGTGAAGGGCAAGACTTTGCTATCCTAAGAAAAAATAATTGGCTTACCATACAGTCACAAGAACGTTATCAATCTTGAAATAGAATAGAAATGAGAGGCTAAGATGTTGAAGCAGACGATTAGAAACCTGCATATTGTTGTGATCATGTAAACAGGGATATTAAACCTGGACAAATAAAACGGAAACTATCCGCATGGTTTAACACTGCTGGGGGTAAGAGAGAAAATGTGCCTTTTGGTGGTTTGGGTGAGTAGGCTGCAGAATAACCTGCCCCAGAATTCCATTAGCTGGATTCCAAAACCCATTTGTTTAGCTGTGGGTAACGCTTGAATCTGTGTGAAAATGTCTGAGTTAACATTACTTAAAATGTGATCCTAAAAAGGAAGCATTGCATTTCTACTCTCAGTATGCTATGTGAGTGGTGCTTGGGTGGCACTCTTCCTATGTGCCGCTGAACTGTAACAAACGTAATCAATAGGATCAGTCGTTGTGATCGGAGCATGAAGCATTGAGTGGCAGAGAGCAGAGAGCCTGCCAGCTCGGGAGATGCTCTGAGAGAAATGGCAGCAACAGCAGTGGCATACAAAAACCCATCCATCCGCATGGCTGAAAAGCAGCTTCAAACAGACTGTAAAATCCATCTTTGCTCCACAGTTTGAAGAGAAGGCGGAGAGGGACGGAGGAACAGAGTTTGAATTCTAGACAAAGAGAAAGGCAGAGAGATAGACAGGAAAGGAGAGCAGAAGGGATGAGAGAAAACAGCAAGAGAGACAGTCACCGGTCTCAGCTGCAGTTATTGATGTTCCATTGACTTTGGAACATCTGTGAGCCCATTTGGTCTTGTTAATTATACAACACTAATTTAACTCACATGCTCAGTGTGACAAGGGAGGAGATGCTTTGTGAACTGTGAAGCTCTGTGTCCTGACTTCTACTGTTGATCACGCTCTCAGCTACTGCACGTCTCCATCTTAAATGGACGTTTGCAGCATTTTGCGTTGCTGACAGCTCCAATGCCTGGAAATACATGCATCTACCTTCTGAGAGAGAAATCATTCTAATCTCTTAAAATGTTGTTTTTCACCAATAGCCTCTTCAGCCAAGACATTTTTTATTATATAAACCCCAAAATGAACTTCTTGCTCCAGTATCACCTCCACACTGGCACTGCAATATGTGAATTTGTATTAAACGTGACTTATTAAATTAAAGAACACCTATTACCATATCATAACTTTAATGGAATACCAAAACTACTTTCACACATTTTAATCATTACCCCAGGAATATCTCAGCAACACGTATTACACGTCTTACACTCAGAGAAAGACACATCACCCAAATTTCAACTATACAAACAGCCCCGAAACTGTGTGTCAAATTTAATGATGAAATCTGAACCCAAACAAAACTGCATCCATAGAGAAAAACGTGTCGGGCATTCTGATTGGTTATATAAGAAGAGCATACAGGGAGAGCAATTGCACACACACTCATACAGACCCCAGAGGCCTGTGTTTGCCTTTCCTGTAATCTGAGCTTCCGTTCTCTGAAGAATGATGTAACTGAATGCCAGCCCTAAACCAAGTAGGAGAGTCAGCCAGCCAGACTGACAGACACACACACACACACACACACACACACAACCACACACACACACGCACAATCAAATGTGTGCATTCTTTATATCTCTTTATATCACTCACTTTTTATTAATTGCAAAAGATTCGTTAGAGAGAGAAGTCTGTGCAGTAAACATGATTTTTTATTGCATCACGTTGCCCTGCAGATACTTTTACAAGGTCACCAAGATGTGGCAGTGGACCAAGGCACACATAACTCCTGTTACACTAAATCTTTGACTGGTTTGTGGACCGTAAATACAAGTCTTTTGGAGCCACATACACGCTGTGAACTGGTCAGGAGGGCATCTAGTCACAGATCTGAATGAATGTCAAAGAATGAGCCGCCATAAGTTCTTTTTTCTCTCCTATTCTCCCCCCCCCCCCCCCCTCACTTCCTGTGCTATTGTCTGCACTGAGTATTCCCTGCTAACCAGAAATGAGTCACCTCGCTGGGCTCTCCTTTGACAGGAGGCAATTGCAGAGAGGCCAGTACCTCCCTAACCCTCTTCCTGCCTTCTGCTTCAGCATCACCAGCAGGAAGCTAAGGCTGCCTCAAAGAGGCAAATGTTAATTGAATAAAATGCTCCTCCGGACTCTCTTCTCCACGTCTGTCTTCAAAATGGCTTTTCCATCTTCTAAAACCGACAGCCACCTCGGATATCAATAATACATGACTTAAAAGGAACGTTTAAAGGGAAGTGAAATAGCGGTAAGCAGTCCTCTGAAATGCTCCCAAAACTCTTGCACTGCCAAAGTGAAACACATGGCCCATGGCTTATACTTTAACTCTTTAGTGTGTTGCAACATAAGCATGTTGTGCAAAAGAAAGGGTCTCATTCTTTCAACTGGTGGTGAAATAGGTCAGGGGTTTCTTTACTTTGTAACTCTGCACTTGATGCTAAGGGGGTTGCCACATACGTTTTAAGCATGTGTGTCTGTGTGGCTCTCTGCTTGTTTTCCTCTCCATGTGACCCATTTGCTGATCGACCACAGTGTTCCCCGCTCCGCCGGGGTTTCCATGCCAACGCAGTCAGTGGCAAGACAAAAGATGAGGACTCACTCGAGCTTGATCAAGGAGACCAGTGCTTCAGTCTGTTGCTCTTGCTATCGAGTGTGTTCTGAAAGTGATAGCGGTGCTACTGTATGCATGGAGATTTTAACCCTTGTGTTGTCTTAAAAATCAACACTTTTGTTGACGCTTTATATCAATGTTTTTGTCCCTTTTTTAAACATTTTTGACGCTTCTTTTCAATGTTTTTTTTTTTTTTACGTTTAACACTACGTGACACTAACTCATTAACTTTAGTTTTACAGTTATTTTTGGAATTTATGGTCATTAAACCTCATTTATGGGCAATTATACCTAATGTTTGAGTTAGAAAAGCAGACATTAGGAATTATTTAGACTAAAATTAAAGGAATGGATGTTGACGGACGAGCACAGACTGGAATATGTCAACTTTTAATCAATACTATTTCAAAAAAACTTCAATTTGGTTTTCAGATGCTATAAAATTGAACAAGACGCCCCAAAATTAATGAAAGTTGAAAGTAGTACTTGCCAAAGAGCGCTATGTGAAATCAATCATGTTAATTTGGGTATTTAAAAAAAAAAAACGTTGATATAGGAAAACGGGTCAATTTGACCCGAGGACAACATGAGGGTTAAAAGAGAAAATATTGAACAGAAGTGGTTCACGACCTTTTTTCATCAGATGTGGGAGGGTTAAGTAACTCTTCATCGACACCATGCGTCATGTTCGCAATATGAACTGGTGTCATTTAACACTAAATTATATTGTTAAAGTGAATAGTGTCACAGTTACTGATACAGTTTCATTTTCCATGTTAGGGTCACTTTGGTCAAGTTGGCATTCTCTCACTGCCACATTTTTCGTAGTCTATTGCTTTTATTCAGTATTTACATAAGTGTGGAAACATTTTAGTTCATGAAATCACAATTGATAGCTTTATAGTTGAGTCAATCAAGTTAATTTAGCTTTCTGTGTAAAGTATCCCTAGCAACTTTTACAAGTGGTTGGGATTCTTGGGAATCAATATTGTTACTGTGCCTTATTAATGTGTAACTAAAATAGCTCTAGTGTAGATGTTCCTACCCTCACCTATGGTCATGAAGGCTGGGTCTTGACCGAAAGAACGAGATCCAGGGTACAAGCGGCCGAAGTGGGTTTCCTCAGGAGGGGGGCTGGCGTCTCCCTTAGAGATAGGGTGAGAAGCTCAGTCATCGGAGAGGAGCTCGGAGTAGAGCCGCTGCTCCTTCACGTCAGAAGGAGCCAGTTGAGGTGGTTTGAGCATCTGGTAAGGATGCCTAATGGGGACCCCCCTAGGGATGTGTCCCAAGCACGTCCAGCTGGGAAGCGGCCTCATGGAAGACCAAGGACTAGGTGGAGAGATTATATCTCCAACCTGGCCTGGGAACGCCTCGAGATCCGCCAGTCGGAGCAGGGTAATCTGGCTTGGGAAAGGGAAGTTTGGGGTCCCCTGCTGGAGCTGCTGACCCCGCGGACGAAGACGGACGGATGGATGGTAATTGTGGCGGTGCGTCAAGTGATTAATAAGAAGTAGAGTAGGAAAACATGCACACAAAAATATGCTGAATAAAGATATTCCCATCTGCAAATGTAGAGAACAAAGGATGAGTTCTTACAGTATTGTGAAGTAGAAAATAAATATGATGCACCAAGTCCAGAACTCATGCTGAATACAAAATGGTGTCTTAACAAGACCAGGATGTAAAGATTAACTGCTAATCAAATGCCAAACCAATCATCTACAAGCTGTGATTACATGCTAATTTCTCGGTGTGTAATCAATCCTCTCTGTCGTTCAAGGAGGAAAGGGAAGGAATTTTATGGATGCACTTTTTATTTACCCACCTGATTGAAAAACAGATTCATACGGATGTCAGTTGCAAAAGGAGTGTGTTTCCACTGACATTGTTTGTTACGGGAAATGAATAGTCTTTGCTACTTTGTTGACACAGCAATATCATTCCTTATGAATGAAAGCACTTTCCCAAGTTCCTGCACGTCGAGCCGAGCAAACAAGCTCAATCACTGCGATGATAAGTAAGGCTGAAGTAATGCATTCACACAGCGGAGGGAGAATAACAGTTGCAAAGTAGAACCGCTCCGTAGAACTGCTTTCTGAATGAATGAGTAAAAAAAGCAGCTGGGTTCAGTGATACTGCAGGAGAACTTTCCACCCCATTCATCAGCAGTGAAAGAAAAAGAAGGGAGTGAGTGAGTGAAGGGGAAAGGAGACAAAGATAAAATGAGAATGAGAAAGAGATACAGATTTGATGAATAGGAAGGGCAAGGAAAGGGGAATTAGTAAGAAAAAGAGAAAACATGAGAGAGCGCTGCAAAAACAGAAAAAAAGGAGGGGGGGGGGCTGCAGGAGGAGAACAAAAGAGGGAAAACATGATGTTTGGAAAGACAGTTGGGAGAGTAAGTCGAGTTCATACTTTGAAAGAGATGCAGAGCCTGACCAATTTGCCAGCGCTGAGACCTCAACCAACCAAAGCCAATTTGTGCGGCTCAAGGTGACCCTTGGGAGAGCAAATCAATGTGTGGGAGTGTGTGTGTCTGTTTGTCTGTGTGTGTACACGTACGTGCACGCCCGTGTGAGAGAGAAAGAAGCCTGAGAAAGATCGCTTTTTTTTTTGATAAATCCTCATCAGTGCCGCTGTGAACAAACAAGTGATGCTTTCACCTATCAAAAACCCACACATGGGCATCCTGACACACACACGCACACACACACACCCCTGCACCCTCATCACGGGGGAAGATTAATGATCTTGCTGTTGTCTCTTCTAGATAACAGCCTCATCATGAGCCAAGCATCCCGCCTGGCTGATCAATCATCTTAATGTAAAGAGATAGACTCTGACTGCTTTAAACACAGCCGCATTCATCTGACGATCGCTCATTATGGCTTCTGTGAACTCCTCCTGTGAACGCTATGAGGTTACACAGTATATCCATAACACAGCTTAAGGCCTTTATTGACCTTTAAATGACTGTTAGCGAATGTTCCTTGTGTAATGAAAGCATGAAGTTGCTGTGGCTTATTATGATGCCTCATGTGTTCTCTATTGACATGTTACATTGCTTTTTCTTTCTTTTACATCCTTTCTTGCCCTTTCTTGCCTTTGTTATCTGTTATAAAAAACTCTATGTCAGTTCACTGGGGACTTACTTCTTTATCAGAAGAAGTTTTGAAAGTTGGAAAGCTGGACAATCAAAATGAATCTCTTGACAATGCTACTTTTTCCCCACCAGAGACAAAACACTTTGGAATAATACAAAAATATGCAGATGTGCAGCCACCAGTCTCTGATATATTTCATTAAGCCCTCACTGCGGCAGAAGGCTGCATTCTTCTGTCTTGTCAGACATATCTGACAAGAAAATAATGAGACCACTTCAATCGCATCTGCGCACATGCTTGCATCCATGTTGCATTATGCCATTCATATTGTTTGAAAGGGCTGATAAAAGTGTGAGTTTGGGGGCGTCTGGTGTGGAATGAGGAACGCTCTCCTGCGTAAAGGATTAATGGAGTCAACAATTCCCTGTGGCGTTTCTCTGATTATGCACATACTGACTTGCCCCACTCTGCAGGAAGATAAACAGCTCAAACCAAGGCAAGATGTGTACCCATAGGACATATGCATATCTACAGTGGCTTGCACAAGTTTACACACCAATGCTAAAGTTGGTTATAAAGAGGAATAAAAAATCTTTTGGAAATTGATCTTAATGGCTTGTAAAAAAAAAAAAGGAAAATCCAACCTTTTAAGGACACCGATTTTCTTTGTGACTGAATAATAAATAGTCTTCCTTAAAATACAGGGGGCACAAGTATACACCCCCCTATGTTAAATTCCCATTGAAGCAGGCAGATTTTTATTTTCACATCATCCCATACCCTTCACCATACATAGAGACATATCCACAAGATCATCTCTCAATGCAAATCACCATGACAATATATGGTGATGTACATTCACATGCATATGTCTATATATACTGGCAAGAACACACACACACTTCCTTTTTTTATTCAGGGTGAATCACCAACCTGTCAGTCTTCCCCGGGGTCTCCATCCGGATGACTCATCCCTCATCAAACAGTGGCCCTGTAGGAAAATCAACACACTCCCATTCACACATCCACTCACTCTGCCAGTAATAAAAACACTATCAAATAAAGAGCAAATGCACACGTGCACACACCGAGACAAAGGGCTTGTCCTTTTCTGTATGCTTGTCACGGATTTCTTAACGTCTGTAATGCACTGTTAGGGAGGGAAGCCCCTTGCAGATAAATGGGACTGTATTTGTGTGAGCGTGTGTGTATGTGCATTAAGAGGACGATCACATGCTCTATGTGATGAGTCATACACAGGCTGGTTTGCCAGGGAGCGGCTGGATGGAAGCAGTTAGGCAGGAAACTCGTCAGCTATGCACCGCTGAGCTCAAGACTCCGGTGAGATTCATACAAGACTCTCTGAATTTCTTGTTAACTGATGTTTGATTTGCAGTTGGCTGCAAAATAGCTGCCTCTACATGTTACATGGTGTTCTATTATGGAAGCTGCCCCACACTTTGCAATCAGTGACTTTAACAGCCAGTTTCACACCTCGTTAGTTCATTTAATGCATTGGAAGATGGATACCGATGGTTTTGGAGAGAGACAGACGCAGAATAGCAAAATTCTGCATGCATGCCAGCTCTCCGGCCCTTTTTCATCAGGTCAATGTCATGGATTTTTTAATTCCACAGTCCTATTATTTTATGTCTAGTTGCAAAGTTGCCTCGAAGATGAATAGATCTAAATCCCCAAGTGAGTTACTGTATTGAAACATAATGATTAACATTAAGCTTTGAACGCAAACAACAGAATAGCTAAAGTTATAAATAAAAAACAGAGCAAAGTCAGAATGGTCAAGGTGAAAGTGACAGGTGCTTGATAAAAATACACACACGAAGGAGCCAGGTGGTGCAGAAGCTTGACAATTAAAGGTGTTATGCTGAGATACTCGCATAATTAAATTCTTGCAGAATTGATTTAAGAGAAGAGAACATGTACCTAGATGAATAAAATAAGACAATTTCTAAGAAAAAATGGGTCAGATTTGGCAATGAATCTGTTTTTCTTGTACAAAAGAAGCCAAAGCTCTAAAAATGTCTTGAAATGGTAGATAGTGATAATAATATGTTTATCCTTAAGCATGAACCATGAAGCAAAGCCAGGGAGGAAAACCAGCAGCAGGATTTATTGGGGATGTGGTCTTGAAGACTGAAAATAAATATACAGTATACAGACAATAAAATTTCAATCATCTGCTCGATTTTATATAATGTTGCACTTGAACCATTGCATGTGGATTCTTTGAGAAACATGGATTAAAATATCTAGAAGTGAGAAGGAGGAGTAACTGAGGGAAGACGCTGCAATGAAGGGATTGTAATGATTAAAGGGGTTCTCTCTGACAGAATCCACATCAAATGGCTTGAGCATGTTTTCATTCTCTGACCCGCAATATAGATCCATATGTGGAATGTATATGTGGAATAATGTAGTTAAGCCATGTGTTGTTGATGCCCGTTTAGAGAGAGAGGAGAGCAAAGAAAAATGGGGGGAGAGTGTGTGTGTGTGTGTGTGTGTGTGTGTGTGTGTGTGTTTGTGTGTGTGTGTGTGTTTGTGTGTGTGTGTGTGTGTGTGTCTATGTGTGTGTGTGTGTGTGTGTGTGTCAGGCTGGGGCAAGAAGAGGTGCCAGAAGAGAGGCTTTGATGAAACAGCTGTAGGGAATGGCAGGAGAACGATGAGACACTGGGTCACTCATCACTTTGTTCTACCTTGCACCTCAGGGTGTGTGTGTGTGTGTGTGTGTGTGTGTGTGTGTGTGTGTGTGTGTGCTTGTGTGTGTCTGTGTGTGTGTTTGTGTCTTACAGCAGCCAGAGTAATCTGCATGAGCTCCCTATCTTCAACTCAAAAAGAAATCACCCCGGTGTACCTGAAACATTTTTGGCAATCACTTGCATCTTGTCTCTCCCACAACCCCTCCACAGATTTTCTCCCCCTATTATAAAGTTTGGCATTCTCCCTCACATCAGTCATCTCCTTTCCCGGTCCAGTGCTGAGGATGCTGTTCTGACTTTCTACAAGGCCCTGGATTTTGACATCTGGTGGCCTAGATAAGCCGGAAAACACACTGAGCACATCAGCCGATCTATGAGACGAAAGGGCGATTAAAGCATATAATCTATCTGATATATAATGAGGGGAAAACAGCCCAGATCACAAAGGCGGGCTGACACAAAGATAACCACTCAGAAATGAGGACTACATGGTGTGGTGCACATCTGTCATGTTATGAAAAAGGCATAAGGATAAAAACTCCAAGTCCATGTGCTGTCTATGCTGTCTAATAGATTTATGCTGTTCTGTGCATCTTTGCATATATTCACAGTATGTTAGGATTATATGCATGTGTGCACATGTTAGTGTGTGTGTGTTAGTGTGCGTGCGCGCATGTTGAATCGTTTTGTTCCCGCCCCTTTTTTGTTGCAGATGCAAAAAAGAAGATGTGTATGAGTCATAGCCTCGTGGTGTAGAATATCAGAGATCTCAGTGTCTCTGATGAAGAGCAAATGTGGCAAGACAGAAAGACAACAACCCCACAACAACGCTGCCTGGTTTCCATGACAACCCTGCTCTGCAAGGATCACCGGGAACATAATGTTTTTCTGTAATGAGGCAAACGGGATCATTTTGTCCACGTACCTGTGAAACTACCAGTCTTTCTCCTGTCCTCGTGCCTTTTATCAACTGTGCACACAGAGGAGAAGGCAGCGGTGGAGAGAAGGAGGGAGGGAGGGAGGGAGAGAGGGAGGAAGGGAGGGAGGAGACGAGGTTATGACTGCAGCTTGTGTATTTACTTTGTGCACTGCTGAGAGGGTAAATTGCTTCTCTGTGCTCTGATGTGAGACTTGCTAGCTAAATGTGAGAAAGATTGCCCTCTCTAACTTTCTGATTTGCACTGCAGTGGCAAAGTCAGGGTGACCCTCACGCTACTTCTGCTACTGCTTTACAAATACATGCATGTACACGATGGCACTGCGTCCAACTAATGTAGTGTGATTAAAACCGACATCTGACTTCAATGGTCTCTAACTGTAATGATCTTCTCATTTGGCGCAATACACAGGATGCTAGACAGTATACCTAAGTGAGCACAGGATAGGCATGAAGGCAAATCTGACAGGAAGCTTCAAATAGCTGCAGCAGTGCATCATAGTTCTCATCTTAGTGCTATTGTACGAAGCCCTGGTATCTGTCTGGTTATCTTTAGGGACAGGCTGTACTGTACTGTACCGTAGGCACACACAGCATACAGATGGCTTCTCAAGGGAGGTCAAGCACCTTCTCTTATCATGTGTCTCTCGCAACAACAAAAAACCTTTGTCACTGGATAATTCTCTATCATGGCTGTGCATTGAGCTAAAGGCTATCATCTGTGATAAAAACAAAATGGTGATCGTCCTGCCACCAAAATGCTAAGCACAGAATTACAGCCTGTAATCACTCACTGAAGATGATTGACAGATCATTAAACACCCAGACTAACCCTGGGCAACGCATGAATCTCAGTTAATTAAATGTCTGGTGCTGTTGACAGTATTTACATCACAGATGTGCTATGCAGATTATCAATGCAAAGACCTCACCTTTTTGTGGATTTTTGCTTAAATTGTGGTTAAAAATTATTATTGGGACTTTGATGTAGGAATATGATCTATCAGTGGAACCTAACTCTCAAATAAAAGCTTGCAAAACATTTTGGCATTACCTGAGTCATTTCCTAAACACAGTGGTCAATTTGCATCTTTTAGACGATTAAAGGTGTATTAAAGGAGCACTCTACTCATTTTACACATGAAGATCAGTTTACTCGTCATGAGGAGAACTACCGAGTACTATGAGTACTGCTCAGGCTGTGAACACAGGAGCTATTGAGTTGCATTAGGAGAACTGTAGAATCTAGCTTTTTTGTGTCACGCTGTTGCTAAATGACTTTCACACTGTGGTGGAATAAATGGGAAACAGTGGCTTTCTGTAAAGGGGGATATTGATCTTAACACATACGGCCTGCTTTAGAAACTTGTCAGCAGCAAAGTGAAGAATTTGCAAATAGCTAAAAGGCTAATACATGTGCAACCACTGGTATGGTCTGTGCAGAACGCTGCTGCCCTGTAGTCCAGCTCCTAGGCCTAATGCTGGGAGATGATCTCACCATCATGCCCACGATGAATGCTGGATCATTCAATTACAGAGCAACACAATGAATCATTCTTCTCTTCTCTGACAATCTCCTCCCCACTCCACTCATCTGACACCGCCAAACTACAGATGATGGCCCTGTTATCTTCATAATCTGGATCAACACTGACAGTTGTCTGGACGGAAGGCCATTTCGATGGCAGCAGATCAAATGAGAGCTCATTATGGAAAAAGTGACAAATTAGTGTCTGTAGCGAGCCTTACAGTCAGGATATACTCCTGCTGAGATGCCTTTGCCCCTGCAAAATTCCTCTCCAGCCTGGATGGAATGAAATTAGCAAACTGGAGCTGCAGTCCCGTGACTTCACTCAGCTAACAGAAAGAGACACTCTGCTAACATGTGTGTGTGTGTGTGTGTGTGTGTGTGTGTTTGAGAGAGAGAGGCATTATTTCTATCTCGTCCTTTCTCTCCTTGTCTATCTCCCTCACACATTCACATAGATGTCCTGTTCCACTGTAAATGTGTCAGTCATGGGTCTCATCGCTGGAGCAGCCTGTCAGCTCATTCCTCCTCCTCCCCCCATGCATTTTTCCTCTCTCCTCTCCATTTTTGGACATTTTCAAAAGGATGTTGGAGAGTGGGGTTCATAACAAAAAGAAAATGGTGGCTGTCAAAGCAAAGCTGTGTTTCTTGGGATTATCAGGATTTCACTTAGAGTCAGAAGGTAATAGGTCAGCATTCAACGTCTTACTTTAAGGATTTGATATTGTACAGCAAACTCCTCCGTCATTTTCTCACCCAGTACAAGACAGTGTTTTATTTTATGAAAAGCCCTTTTCTGAAGCAAGCAATGGTGGTTCTATAAATCCTACAAAGCAATGTAATGTGCATATAAAACAACAATATATGAAGAATTAAGATATGATGAGAAAAATGTAATTAAATTCCAGCCATCTTACTGTATGTCTACATTACAGTCCAGTCAGTTGGCCGTGTGATTGGGCTTCATTCCACATGCTATAGGTATTTTCCTGTCTGTGGTCACTTTCACTTCTGGGAAACTACCCAAAGAAAATGGACAAATGAAGTGTGGAGAACACAAACCTTTGGGAGGCAACACCAAAGTTAATTTGACAGTGTATATTTGACGACCGGTTGCATATTTGAAAAGCAATCTGTTGAGCCGTTGTGTCAATAAGCGGAACCCGAGCAGCAGGGTGCAGCGTTTCTCGCGAACTATTTGTGGTTTATTTTACTGGGAGAGTCCTTCTTAAAGCGTCAGTCTGAAACGGCATTACGGTAATCCCGTCCTCGCAAGAGATTGACTCAGTTCAAGGCCAGATATGTCAGCAGTGTTCACCATGCCAGGAGGCCTGTGTATGTGTAATGTGTGTAATAAAAAAATCAATGAGAAGAATACTATATGGTTGCAAAAGGCATGCTATCTGCACAGAATGGTCACCCCATATACCCATTTTACTAATATACAAAAGAAATGTTAAAAACCTAACTTTTATTCAAAGGTGCTATGCACAACATTCAGAACATTAATCTAGCAAACAACTATATTATGCAACAATATAGTGGGTAATGAGCAGAGAATGAAGTCACACTCCTTTCATGTGTGTTGTATTCCCAATTTAGATTCTAGATTCTCTATAACTACAGACATTACATGCTGGGCCAATGACATGACACAGTACACACCTTCTGTCTGCTAAATGGGCATAACCTCGTTTGAAAGTGTAGTAAGTGTCCTGTGGATGGATGAACAGTTATATTTGCATCATTTATTTATGTTCTTTTGCTGAAATTAGATATTTACCCAGCTAAAAGCCATCTTTAGCATTACAAAAATTTATTTTGTTACAGCGTTTGCAAAAGTTTGTTGAGGTCAGCTCATCTGTGTTGCCAGATGTCACAAGAGTTTGTTTCAGAGACAAAAACAGGTCTCAAACTAAATTAATTTTCTCCCGTTTTGACGGTCTAAAAAAAAGGCATTTTAATGTCAGATTTGTGGCTCATCGAGTATAAATAAAGGTTGAATGAATTAATGAATGAATGGCTTGTTAAAAATGGGTCCAATGTTTACTTTGGTGACTATGAGGTTAAAGAATTGGTTAAAATTTGTGTGTATTTTTTACTTCTCTCATTGGAGTCAATAAACCATGCACCTCCCACATATCTCCTTAAGAGACATGTCAGTGGTGAAACCCACTTGACATAGATACAGGAAACTACTTGAGTTGGGATGTCTTGGTTTTAAAATGTCTATGGTAACGCTCAGTCAGCACTGTTGTCGCTGTTAGCACCCTTACTTGGGCTAGCCACGGTCACTTAGGCTCCTTCATGTTTTTTTTTGTGACATCACAGATGAGGACCATCTGCAGGAAAAACCTGGTCCAGACTGAATGTCATATTTACTGTAACACCTTTATGGAAAATGGCTGTTCATGAAATCACTATGGGCCCTGCAAAGAGCAAATGTCTAATAGGGCTCTTTAACACAGACCCAATGGAAAGGAAGCAACCTGTTTTATGGCAAGATCCAAAGTTTGTGAGGATGATTTTCCAGTAGAAACCTTTCCTCAACATCTGTATGAACATGACTGATGCTCATGCTCAAGAGACTCGGGAGCAGGGCTTTAATTGGGCAAGACTTTGTTTTCCTCCATTAAACCGCGGATATGAAAGGATGATTGAACTTGCGTTCTTTCAGCCAGCCAAGGCCCCCCTGTTATTAGACAAGTGCTGGACCTCTGCCATGTTATGCAACTCAGAGAATAGGTGAACCCAGAGGAACGAGGTTGACCTGGCTGCGTTCAGTGCAGCGGTCCCCTCACAGCGAGACCCAACCGACTGTGACTCCATGGCAAGAAGTTGAGGATGAGTCTCTTTTATTTACTGTCGCTGAACCATCAGATCCAAGATAGACAAGGACTTCAATGATGACAACTTCAGCTCAGAGAACTACGACAATAATTTTTCTTTCTGAATGTCACATGTTCAGATAGACTGTTGACCCCTTGTGGGTGGGAGTGTGTGTATGCATGCGTACGTGCGTGCGTACGTAGGCAGTTGCAAGACACACAAACCCGCCTATGCTGATCCCAGCATGTGTTTCCTGTATAGGAATGCTTGGAGTAGTGCAGTATGCTTACTGTGTGTGTGTGTGTGTGTGTGTGTGTGTGTGTGTGTGTGTGTGCGTGCGTGTGTGTGTGTGTGTGAGTGAAGGGAGAGACAGAAAGAGGGAGAGAGTGAAGGCATATCCAAGCGGATCAAACCTAAACCACAGGATATTTCTGACCTTGAGGGCGAGCGGGTGAAGAAGGGAGGGGAGAGGAAAGAGAGGAGGAAAGAAAAAAAGAGAGGAAAGCTGAAAGGAAGGAACAAAGAGATTGGAAGGAGAGAGAGAGAGAGAGAGAAGCGGAGTTTTTGGAGGGCAGCTGGAAAGCCTCCAGAATCCTCTGCTCAAACCAACCATAAAATTCCAACTGAAGCCACAAAACCAGTACGAGGACTGATGAGGGTGCCTTCTGCCCACAATGTGTGTGTGTGTGTGTGTATGTTTGCCATATGTGATTAAAGAGTCCAAGCAGAGGAGGCCAGGAGGCAGACAAGTGATGCAATCCAAGGAAGCGAAGGAGAGGACACGAGGGCGGCAGGAAGGAAGGGAGGGAAGAGAGGAAGGAGAAATTGTTGCTTCTGGGGATCCAGCTCTCCAGGAATGTGCTGACGGTCATGTCCCACACAGTCTGGGTGAGTATTACATTCTGGGTGGCTCTGAGGAGGTGAGACCACCTGTTTTAATGTGCAAACGGTTCATAGAAAATCACACATTACAACGGGATAGACTTTGTGAGTAATTGTTGTTTGTTTTCAAAGGCCCAACAATCATTTTCCTTGTCCAAACTGGTTGCTCTCACTGCAGGCTGGAGGCCCGAATCCACTCACGCAGCAGCAGTAAAGTTCTATTTTGGTGCGAGCTACACAATGTTCACAAGCACCCACACAGGCTCGGTGGGTAAGGTAAGGATTGGTAAGCCTGGACAAATAGTCTATTTATGAGCATCACAAGAGTGGGCTGTTGTCCTTGAGCTGGGTTGTCTGCCGTCTGAAGTGCTAAGTGCTATATACAGTTACAGTAGTTAGAACATGCACAAGGACGAGTGAAGGTGGAGAGTGGGTAAGGGAGGGGGGTTGAATGTGAAAGAGCACTGGGAATAGAGAGGTGAGTCAGAGGCCATTTGGAAAGTAATTTCATCTCTGAATGCCGTCTATCTTTTCATCAATGAAAGGAAAGTATTTTTCCCAACCAGAAGAAAAACTCTCCCTTCGGTGAAATGGAGCCTATTTAAGGGGGAGCGGACAGATACCATTGTTGGGTTATTTTTGCCCTACATTCATTTCTTGTAGGTGAAGTTGTTTGTTGCAGTGAAGTGAACTTTACTAAGAGTCTACATGCTAGCTGATCTGTGAGGCTGTACAAATGTAAGCATGCTAACATGCCCACAAAGACACTGCTTGCAAATACTAGGTCGTGAAAAATGTATGGAGAAATTAAAACTGTAACCTGATGGTGGCACCACAAGAAAAGTCAGGGCATCACCAAAGTCATTAGGAGTCATCCTCTGTGCAACATGGATATATCAGACAGTTTAACAATGCCATCCCTATGGCACATTTTTTTTACAATTTGTGTGTGTCTGCTTATGATTATCATCATGCTTATCAGATTTGGTCATGCGTGAGGCTATGTCCTTCTGCAATTACTTTAATTTCTCAACCGACAAGACGACTAGGAGTCCTCAGCAATTTTTGTGAATTATTGGTTTCTCGTTTCATGTCCCGAGGTTACATTGAGGTTTTAGGGGTTCCAGTGATATGCTGGACTGGATGAATGTGATGGCATCCAGCCAGAAAAAAGGGAACAGAGAAGCGGAAAGAAGTTATGCTGAAGTGTTAGGATAGACTACCAAATTCGGGTCTGGACTGCTGTGTGTATTCTGGTAAAGCCTGCTTAGCCTTGACACAACTGCACAAATATGTGCAATATTTGACTCCCGACCAATTTCTACCTTACATAAACATGGGTCTATTTGGTACATGGAAATGGGAGAGTCATGTCCATTTACCAAAACAACAAAAAACACTCTCCAAACCTGCATACAATCATAAAGTACATCCAAGTGTCAAATAAGGGCACATGGCATTGATTAAAAAAGCATTGATGTCTGTTGAAAGTCTAAGAGCATAATAAAAATGGATTTATGAAAGATGTTTTCTATGAACCAAGTTCACTGACTGGAGGGAAAGGGAAAGACACCACAGAATACTGAATTGGACTGGGTTTTGATTGGTCTGGCATCAGCTGTGTGGTTCTATGGGCAAGCACAAAGAGAATGCTGTGGTTATTCTTGGACCACCACTGTCTACACTCCCATGTACTGTAATGTTCTAGTGTTTACCATCACTGGTTCAGTTCATCTGCTGGGATTATGAGTCAGCCCAGTTAAGAAGCTGTAGAGAGGTCCTGCAAGGACACGGACTGATTGATACCTTCACTGCATCCAAATCAAAGTGTGTGTAGAACTCCAGCACACATACCGAGCCTGGACACAACCATCACCACCAAACTCCTGAATTTAACTGTGTTTTCTTTACAGCGTGTGTGCACTCTGTAGCCTCTAATTACAAACCCTGGCTTTGAGTTTTACTTTGTTTCTCACACAGTGCACATTTTGTCGTGTTGTTTGTGCGCTGTGGAACGTCAGCAAGGATATTTTCGGTTGTGTGGAGGAGTCTACCCAGAGCAGAGCAAACACGACCCAACGTCGGCAGAATGTTTTGTTTGCTGAGCCCATCACCTTTCAGCGAGCATTTGCACCTCATCTACTTCCCTGACAACATGATGATGTATCTGTGGGAATTTCATTTGTTACTGGGCAGCCTGGCAATGCAGCTGGCTATCAAGCATGCCGTGTACTGGCAACATCTGAACCCTTGACTGTGGTAGACTTGACATACACTTTCTCTCTTCACAGCTGAAATGAGCACTTCCGAATAAGCCAAAATGCCCTGGAGTCATTTGAAAAGTCAGCCAGTCTCACTGCTGAAACTAGATTAATATGGCATGCTTCCGAAATGACTGTTTGACCTTTTGTTATTTCAGTAATGCAGCATATGTGCATCCCCTTGATTACAAGTCAACCAGGGATGATATGTAGAAACCTCAAGTCTGTTTCTCTTCCATATCTTTATTTGACAAAGTATCCTGTGACAATTTCACAAACCACATATTGAACATCGGCATTACCCAACCCTGCTGAACTTAAACTATATGTCACATTACGGTATGTGGCACAGGAAAAAAATGAAAATGTGACCCAGTCGATCCTAATTTCACTGACTGTGTAATAGTTTAATACTCATATGAAGCTATGATTTGATCCTTTTAGTCAACAATGAACAGACAACTTTCCCAAACAACAGAAGTAAAATGAAAAATAGATTTTGCACAACTGGGCCCAAAGTGAAAAATGCTTTACTTCTTTTACTCTCAGTCATGTCAAAAGTTGTACTAATGGCAATATACTGAGAATTAATTTGTATGAATTGTCTCATTAATTTGCACATAGTAATTCAGTATTCCATTAAACTCTAGGCTACTTTGCATGGTAATACTTTAAACCATATTAATATCCATGCAAATACTCTTGATTCCCTTGAGCTTAGAGTTACAGATCATTATGTCTGCAGATGTTGCGTGTCCTTAAAATAATAATGATAAACCAGTTGTATGAAAGGTTCTGTGTGTATAGGTGTATGTGTGTGTGTGTGGCAGAGGAGTAATGTTAATAAAAGTCAGGCGAACACAGTGTTCCAGGTCAAAGCTGAAGTCTGCACAGCTTCGGTCCAGAGAGCAGCATGAGTCACCGGAACAGAGCGGATTGCTAGCTTGCAGAATTCATTAAGACAAATGTAAGGTATATGGATTTCCTCTGGAAGAAAAGAAGAAAAAAAAATTTGGCAGCTGCAGAACAGCACCCCAGTGAATCCTCAAGTAGCTTTCCATACACCTTTGGTATGACAGCATGCCTTTTGCAACTCGGCAGATGATTTATGCTGGTCTAAATGTAATTGAATTCTCTTAAATCCTTCAATCCGTGTTGACCTATTCAGTATTGTTTTGGAACCATTCTCATACAACTATAACAGCCTATAGCTATATACAAAGGGCACTAAAAAAACTCATTTTTAAGCAGCTAGTGTAATACCTACTGAGTAGGTCTACTCAGTTAAACTATCGGCTAGAAGGAGAGTAGTCTACGTGGAAAGGAATGAAGAAAATGGAAATTTTCTGCAGGTTAATCTGCTTTTGATTCAACACCAGCAGTTTACATTATGTCATGTCTCTCTGTGCAAGGGCGCCCCCGTGCGGGAATGCGGCAGTAATGCACTCAAGCTAAGTGTTAAGAGTTACGGTAACGTCATTACTTTGGTAAATCCCTTTATAAAATTCAACAATCATGTTACGGTTGCTATATACCTATTCAACATTTTACCAAGATAGGGGCTTCCACTTGCCAAAAAAGAAAGGAGGTGAAGCATTTTTACAGCATAATAGCAACGACAGAAGTGGAACACATTATTGCTCAACGGCTGTTAAAATATATTGGAACAGATAGTACTTTGGAGATAAGTAAGGCAAAGCTAAAACAACTCCAACATTGTTAGCTAACGTTAGCCAAACTAGCTTGATAGTTGAGCCTTACTGTAAAGTTATAACAAATGCGCTTATTCGCTCATAGTCAACAAACCTGCTAAAATGACCCAGGAACAGCACTTGTACTTGGCAATTCAAACTTTGAACGCGACCATGAATGAAGAACTGATCCCGTATCAGCCACCTCGGCACCGGATGTCGGTAAGTAAGAGAGCAAGTGGCGTTTTCGGCTCCGCAGCGATTTGTACAGGAAATACCTTCCGCTGTGGAGAACATTTGTGAAGGGCTGCCATTTTACCGAGCTTACGGTAAGAAAACCTGCTTCGTGTTGTGTAACATTAGTTCATTCGTGCACTTTGTTCAGTGTGCTGTACATTCAACTTGTATTACCGCATACCCGTTTGTTTTGTGTTTACAGTTAACATTAGCTAACCTAGCTTGTGCATCATTGTGTCTGTGATGCTACTGTTAGCAGTAACGTTAAATAGCCCTAGCATTGAACATTATCAAGGCAAAAATTACACGAATATTACAACGCTAGCTAGTCTGTTGCCAAGGCTTTAGCTAGCGTGTTGCTAGCTCACGTCAGCTATGTTAGCTAGCTTATGTCAGAAGTTAACGTTAGTTATTTTAACGGACTTGAAGCCCGTGGCTTAATAAGATGTCTTTTCTGCCTTTAAGCGAGGCAATTGACTTGACAGCAAATCTTTTTCTAACGTTGGCTTATGCAATGTTCACTGTTCAAAAGATAAACCCAGTAACGATGATACATGAAAGCCACAAATGGTTTTACTTCAAAATACTGTAGCTCCATGTCACACCTAAAACAGTCCTAAGATTTCCTTTGGTATGAATAAAGTATCTTACATTACATATGTGTGTTCAAAAATATAATGAAGCACACCTAAGTTAGTTTAAGCATTACAAGTCATTATTCCCCTTTTTGTTTTCCTCAGCAGCACAAATTCATTATGGGGGTCAAAGTGGTCCAGCTCACCTCTAAGTCCCACCATGAAAACATCCTGGCCTCTCTGCATCAGCTGATGCTGCAGGGGCAGCTGAGTGATGTTACAGTGCAGGTAGACTACCAGGGAGAGGTACAGGAGTTTCAAGCACACCAGTTGATGCTTGCCGCATCCAGTGGCTACTTCAAGAAGATCCTTCTGTCTCCGGATGCTACCAGGGACAAAGTCGTTCTCTCCAGTATGCACTCCAATAATTTCTCCAAGTTTTTGGAATTTGTGTACACTGGTAAAGTTGAAGTTGTTAAGGATAAGATTGGTGATGTTCAAGCAGCGGCACAACTTTTGGACTGTGAGGATCTGTCAGCGGTTTGTGGTGAGGCCATGAGTGCTGGAATCTTACAAAAACCTACAAGAAAAACATCTCCATCAAAAGTTGTAGATAACTTGCATGGTGCCAAGAAAGAAAAAAGAACCAAAGAGAAGAACCAGCCTAAAAGCTTACTTCTTAAGCGACACCACTCTCCACAGAGCCCTGAAAAAGAAGTCATTTCAAAAAGATTAAAGGTAAAGAATGCAGGAAAGGAGGGAAAAAGACTAGGAAGAACTCTAAAATTGAGGTTGGCACGCCATAAAGTTCTTGGTAAGCGTTTGAACACCAAAAGAGGAGCTAACCCTAACAATGAAAACCAAGTTACAAAGGAAGACACAGAGGTGAATGAGGACAGGACAGAAGCCGAGGCTCAAGCAGAGAAAATGGACGAGTCACCATTGGGAATGCCAGTCTCTGATGTGGAGGATTGGGAAAGTGGGGAGGATGTGCCGAGCAGTGATCCCGAAGGCTCATTGTTGTTATCTCTGGAGGAAGAGGAGGAGGAGGGTGAGGGTGAGTCCAAGGAGACATTAAAAAGAACATCCAAGGCCCAGTTCCAGTGTAACAAGTGCCAACGGACCTTCCACTATGAAAAAAGCTACTTGAAGCACATCAGGTAGGACATTAGTGCTACTGGATTACCGGTAAACGTATTGATAGATACCACAGATCCCCAAAAGTGTCTGAACTGAAGCTTGTAATCCAGGCTAAGACCAAGCTTCCTCTATATGACAGGACTAGCTCTAGGGCAATTGTAAGCACATTTTCTGGAGTGAGGTTAGCACCCACCCAGCTGATTGCACTCTTTCAACCTCCATCCATCCATCTATCCATCTTTGTCCGCTTATCAGGGGTCCGGTTGCAGGGGCAGCAGGAGCTCCATTAGGGCACCCCCAAACTTGCCTTTCAACGTCATTATCCAGTTTTTTTATACACATTTTTCTTGTTGGTCTTATATTGTTATAACAGTGGACATACCATCATTTCCAAAAAGTATAATAAGCTCACACTGTGTTTTGGAATGTTCTGAGTTGAACAAAAGTAACAAGTTACTGAATATTAAAATGTGTCATAGACTGTGGGGTCCAGACATATGAAGCTGACTGGTCAATTTCTAACGGTTGGGAATGAGCTGATGAGTAACGTAAGTTAGTATTATAAGAATTTATTTTGTTGACCAGTTCTTCTAGTGACAAGAGTACTGTGCTACCAGTTCACCTCTAAAACCTTTTAACAGATAACGATCACCAATGCGTTGCCATCTTGTCATGAAACCTAAGACATGGCCCTTCTGTCTTTTGTTCATTCCTGCTACCTGTTACTGCTCTCTTGGCCAGCACGTACCATGGAGTAAAAGCAGATGTGATTAATCGCTGTGAGACCTGCCAGCAAACCTTTGCTAACCGCAGCAATCTGAAGATCCATGAAAAGCACGTTCACAACAATGAGAGGCTTTTTGTTTGCGACTGCTGCTCAAAAACCTTCAAACGAAAGAAGGATGTTGTCCGTCATCAAAGACAGGTTGGGATGAATTCAATTCCTCACACTTCCTATACATGATATTTCCACGATAAAATACATGCAATCATTTTATATATGCAATAATATAAACCTCTAAAGAGTCACATTTGTCTGCATGTTCCCCCCCGGTTCAATCATTTCTGTTGTGCTTCTCAGGTTCATGAACGTAACAATCTGCGACATGTCTGCCCTGACTGTGGAAAGGCACTCAGCTCTAAAACTGCCCTGCTGTTGCATGAGAGGACACACACCGGTGCAAAGCCTTTTGAGTGCACCGACTGCGGGGCCAGATTTACCCAGAACTCCGCCCTCAAGATGCACCGCAGGTACGGAGCTCGCCGACGATGGCTGGTCAAAAGAAAAGGAATTTGAAATGGGAGGTTTGTAGATGCTAAAGACAGGCAGACAGGATTGCCTCTGTGAGGAGAGTGGGTTTAAACCCTGGGCCAGCAGGGAAGAATGTTAGTTGAGCAAGTAGTTCTCGCTTCTCTTTGACAAATACCTTTGACTTTGGCAGTGAAATTGCAGTTCGATGTTTCTGTCTGTCTCTTCTATTATCAATTGTGAACATAAACACTAATTAATAGACAAAGCCGAGAGCCAGAGAGCAATAATGAGAGATGTGGATGTTCATTCATTCATGCTAATAACGTGTGAAAAAACAACAACAATGGGGCTCAACTTGTTTTTAACTATTTATAGGACTCACACAGGAGAGAAGCCATTTGCATGTGACGAGTGTGATGCTCGGTTCACTCAGAAGCACATGCTGTCCTATCATAAGCGATCCCACACAGGTAAGAGGGATATCACTTCAAAACTGCTTAGATATCTGCATTGTCATCTTTAACCCCGTCTCTGTGAACACAAGTGTTTAACTTAGGCCCTTAAGCCAATGAACAACAAGGCTATCTGCGCATACCAGACCAAAAGTGAAAAAGCTGTTATTTTCTTCTTCTGTTAGGAGAGAAGCCTTTCATGTGTGAGGCCTGTGGTAAAAGCTTTGCATCTAAAGAATACCTGAGACACCACTCCAACATCCACACTGGGTCCAAGCCTTACAAGTGCGAAGAGTGTGGTCGAGGCTTTGCTCAGAGGAATTCCCTCCACCAGCATTTAAAGATACACACGGGTGATTGTATAAATCATTTCTTAGTTGTAGTTAATTTGGAGGCATGATGTCCTTTTACAGCTTCCTGTACTGTTCTCCTCTATTTACACTGTTTTCTTGCGTATTTTTGTTCCCTCTCTTGTGTTGTTAGGTGAGCGTCCGTACAGCTGTAAAGACTGTGACAAGCAGTTCACCCAGCTTAATGCCCTCCAGAGGCACCAGCGTATTCACACAGGAGAGAAGCCCTACATGTGTGGTCTGTGTAGACGCACTTTTACAGACAAGTCCACCCTTCGCAGGCACACCATGGTGAGCAGGGCTTTTCTCACGGGAGTGACAAGTTACTGTCAGATAGGGTCATTTCATCTGTATGGGCACAGTGTTGATTCAACTTTTACTGTGGCAAGATTAAGTTCACCATGGTCAAAAAGGGGGTATTGTTAAGGGGATTAGGCTTTTGTGTGGTGACTACCAATGCATGTTTATAACCCGTCATGTCGGGTTTAGTGTACTTTCAGACTGCTTTGAAATTAACAACCTCCTCTTCTATTATTCAGATTCATGACTCAGATGCTCCCTGGAAAACCTACCTGGTAGTGCTGGAGGGAAATGTGGAGGATAAGAGAACCAGAACTCCCACTAAGGTAAAGACAGAAAAAGCAGGAGCACGGGAGAAAAAGAGCGCCGCTAGAAAAAGTGGTGCTGGTGCTGGTGCTGTCACTGCTGGCGGTCAGGATAAAACCCTCACTGACTCCTTTGTGGTGCCGTCTGAGCCCATCACTCTCCCATCTGAATGGACCAGTCACGGGGCCATCGCTCTGGTCAACCATGGCGCCCTCGGCGGGATCACTGTCATTCACACCGAGATGCCCACTGGGACCCAGATGCAGCCACTCATAACCACTGACAGCACAGGGCCCAGCATCATTTCCTTAGACGGATCAGCCATCCCTGTCCCTTTCTCCATACCGGTGTCAATGACTCACAGTATCCCCTTGTACTCTGAAGCTTCCTCCACCTCTCTGTCCATACCCACCCTCCCAGTTCGTGATTCTGATGGCAGATTGGCGTCAGCCTCAGAGATCCCAAATGTTTCCACTTCTTCTGTTCTGGAAGCTGCCACCTCACAGACCATTTTAGCTCCAGTTTCGGAGACTAAGGTTACTTCTGAGACAGAGATTTTGCAGCCTGATATTCTAACTGTGATTGTCGGTGAGGATGCTCATGGAAGAAAACCAACAGCTGCTGTCCCAAGTGATGGAGAGCAGAGGACAGCAGAAAAGCCCTTAGGTGAACCTAAAGGGGCTCCAGCTCAAGAGGCTGTAGAAGATGCATGTGAATAGAAAGTATTTTATCTGGGTGGAGGGAATTTAAAATCCAGTTTATGTTATTTGATGTATTTACTTTGGCATTAGCACTGTGTGAATGTGTGGTCCGACTATGTGGTGTTTCATCAATATTAAAATCCATTGAGTGTCTCAATCACAGGCTTGGATGTGATATTCAGTGTGTCACACACACTCTTATGGAATGTAATGGCGTTCATAAAAAAACACAAGAATCTGCTGTTCTTTAGTGACATATCAGAAATAAAAGTTAAAAAAGATTAAGGTATTAGTGTGATTTAATTAAATAATATTGTACATATCTTATAATTCATGGCAAGAAATGTGAAACAAATCATATTAAACAGAGTTGTTTGTTAATTCCTTACATCTAAAGCTAAACATTATATCATGATTACATTTAGTACATTTTACTGATCAAGTTAATATCAGACATCTGTTCCATCTTTGATGTCTGGATGTCCTTGGCAGCTGCAGCACTGCACCCCAGTGAATTCTCCAGTAGCTTTCATACATCTTTCAATGACTGCTGCTTTTTGCAAATGTGCTGATTTATGTTGGTCTAAATGGATATGAAGTATGTATATCCTTCAAAATTCTGTCCGTTTTCTTTTTGGAGCCACTTCAACATAACCACAGCTGTGTTTCAAATTTATATTCAGCAGATACCTGCAAAAGATCCTTCAGGATTTACAAGGCTGCCTCCAATAACAAAAAGTTATGCGTTATGTCAAGAAAAATAACCTAAAGTTTAGAATTTTTAACTCAAAAAATGATTAGGCTTATTAAAATTAGTTGGTGTCTCATATGGCAAATGTAAATTGGTTTTACGTATCATAACTAATCACATTTGAATCACCATGAAAAAAATGTTGGATGCTTGCTGAGAGGAAAGGCTGATCATGGTCCAATATGTCAATAGTGGCAGGATCTGAGCAGGACAAAAGGAAATGCACACTAAACGGTATGTAAGGACATGGAGCACTAATGTAAGAACTAGGTTACGTAGTACACTAACAGATTATTGATTTTTCAATTTACCAAGCAATGAGCTACAACAATTAAATAGTTGCGTTTTAGTATCAGATGACAGTCTGGCAGGGCAGCAGAGCTACCGCTACAGATCTATACGTTATAATTTGGAATAGATCAATAGAGGAAACCATACATTTAACAGTAGCAAGCCTGTACTTAGTAGTCACAAATCTACCTCAAAATATATTGGACTTGTGATAATTTTCTTGCATTTCCACTCCTAATTAATTAAGATTAAGGTTAATATGCTAAATAAGGAATAAGAGTTAATTTATAGGTATGAGCACTAGTGGACACATGCATGGCACTGGGATATCCCCTGAACTTATAAAGTGTTAATGAAATGATAAAAACTTAAAAAATCCTAAATTTTCACCAACCACACTCAAAATACAAAAATGTGAATTATGTTGGTACAGATAAAAGCTTGGAAATTTATAGCATTGATGTTTGATAGGTGAGATCAAAGGCAGGACGGCACAGCTGGGATTATATCTTTATTATTGTCCATCCGCACGAGCATACAGATTATTTCCAAGGTCCATCGTCATTCCATCTGGAAGAAGCTGGATACGCAGGGTGACTGACCCTTTTCTAAAAACTTTGGTCTGGCTCACACTAGTGAATGTAACACAACACTAATCTATACACAATGACATGCTTAGCGACTGGCCATTTGGAAGGTGCACTGCAGTAGTAAACCGTCAATGTTAAGTTCACATCACAACCACAGCACAAGATGAGTAACTAATGCAGCACATTACCCCAAGAACACCGCCCTGGAAACGGTTTCCACATCAGGGCTTTTCATTTAAAAATGTTTTTTTATCCACCGGCAAACCTTAAATCACAGCTTACAGATTCAAACATTCAAAGGATTATTACGTCATCAAATCCTAAAGTAATAATAAATGAACCTGAAGTAATGCAAGTATGAATGTGTGGCAACAACACACAAATGGTTAACAGTCTACACAGTGCATATCATTGCCCTTCTCCAAGAAGAGTCTCTCCTCATTGGTGACCAAATGGAAACAAAATCCCCTTTTTGTGTGGCTGTAATGACTTTAGTTTGAAGAACAATCATGATTGGACCCTTTCAATTCTACTCCAACAAATAAGAAAGGAAAATAGTGATACATTCTGGAAATCCATACATACCATGATAATCATATGTAGAACAAACAGAAAAATTTAAATAACTTGTTTAATATATAATAAACTAGATAAAAAAAAAAAAGACATAAAGAAAACTATCTGCATCTGACTAGGAAACAATAATTGTACAAAACATGTCATGCAGTGCTTGTTGTCAATACTAACATCAGTTTCAATACTAATATAATATACTGCTCTGAAATGCCCCAGGACAGGTTTCAGCAGAAAAGGTGTGCAGCAATCCTCTAGACAGAGGTGAGGGCGACTAGATTCAGATATGCTCGTAAGGAAAGCAAGATAGCAGTCTGACGGTATAGCAGTGAGCAGTGGAATATTCAAAGTCATGGGCAGACACTCATCTCCAGATGCTATACACAGGGAAGTTAGTGAAAATGTGCGTATGTGTGTGTCTCTGTGTGTGCATGTGAGAGAGTGTGTGTGAAAGCATGCGTGATGGATTTGTCCCTCCGTGCTGCATTTTTTCCCCCCTGGGCTTCTTTCATTTCAAATCCCCTTCGTCGCCCTGGATGGTCTTTTTGATGCGCAGCAGGAGGGTTGTGTGCCACTGGTCCAGACGGGAGATGGAGTCAAAGTCCTTTACCTGCAGGCGGGTGAGGGACACGGAGATAAGCTTTCCCCCCCAAATATGGATTACAATTGGAAGGTTCTGCTTAATTAGGCTTAAATTCATAATACAAAACTTTTTGTTTCTTTGCAATCCGCGGGAATTTCCTTGTAGTTATGCTTGTGGATGTCAAGGGCAAACATGTTCACAATATAGCCTGTTTCCAAAAATCAATCTATCTATCTATCGATCCATCAAGATTATTATATTTCCTTTAGGTGCAACAACTACTTCGGTCCGTGTTGTGAATGCAACATAATGCAACATATACAGTAATGTTCTGTTACAGGCAACTCGTCCCCCAGGGTTCCCCTCAACCTGTGTCCTGCGCTCTGATTGGCTGTAGTTCCCTGACAGGACGAGCCTGCAATGCAGCGGACACAGACACAGACACACAGTGCTCGAGCACCCGTTTGTGAGCGCAGAGCCGACGCCGATGATCTGGGGCTTTTGTCGGAGAGCTCCAAAAACTGTCAGCGAGTGGAAAATCAGAGCTAAAGTTGTGCAGTGTGAACTAGGCATTAGCTCACAGATGAAATTCCACAATAAAACAGTTGAATTTCTACCCCAGCATTGTATAAACCAACACATCCTGTTAGAATTGCGATGCATTTCTCCCAACCATAAAATTGTACTGTATGTAACATATTGTCCTCTCTGACTTTGAGTTAACTATAATAACTCTTTTAGGAGCTCGGCTATATATGGATGCACTCCATCAGTCTGCACCAGTTCCACATAAACACAGTCCTGGGAGACTGAATGGATACCTAAGATCCAGCTTTCAACTTTTCTCAACACACAGGGGATCCAACCAAACTACAAGAGCCGAGAGCAAAGGGATTCCTGTGCTCACCAAAAGCCTTGTTTTAAAACTAGACAACGTTTTTAGGGTACACAAGACTTACTGCATCGGTGAACGCTTCACTGTTCTGTTCCTCATGAGCCTCAAGAAGCTTCTGTTAATACAAAAAAAAGTAGGTTACTCAGAAACTGAATAGATTAAAAGGGGGAAAAGTAAGCCATCCAATTCCTATGAGTTTGAGTTACCTTCAACAGTTTGCATTCTCGAGAGTCTGAGAAAGCCGGGAACATCTCCTCATATTTTTCAATAGCGATCTGTGGAGATACATGGGGTGTTAAACTTCTATTCCAACTCCCCGTCCCAAATCCTTAAGATGAACCACACAGGTATAAACTCACCTTAGCGTTGAGCTCGTCAACAATGAAATGACAGAGGGACGCTTTGAAGAAATACTCTTTGGCGCTGTATTTAAGCAATGGGTTGTCCATCGTGTTTGCTCCTACCTAGATGCATCCACATTGTCCAAAAACCATAAACAATGTCAGCAGCTAAACAAATCAGTATTGATTGACAAAAGTGCAAGCAGGACACGCAAATACAAGCAGTGCACACCTGTTCGTAGATCTCAATAGCCTTCTGGTACTGCTCCAGCTGAGCACAGTAAGCCCCCACCTTCAGCAGACACTTGTTGGCAGAGCTGGGGACAACAAAAAAGGTACCAAACGGATTTTTAATAAAACACAGAATCTTAGAGCTATATATCTGGAGTATGTGACATCAATTGATTAGGGGACCAAACAATACATCAATTTGGATTGATTCAATCGTCAACGATCCAATATCATTGTTAAAAGTAAAAAATATCTATGCCAATGTTTAAGATCCGTCTTTATTTTGAATTCCCACTTTATATTTAATCCTTTTATTAAAATGAGCAGTTTGTTTTTAATTGAAAATGTCTGAAATAGATTAGTAATGAAATTGTCCAATCATATTTTAGTTTCTTTTTGTAAATATATACACAGTATGATTGTACTGGCTTGTGTTAAATGGCCTTTGTAACTTCTCGTATCGGTCCCAGGCCACCGAAATGAATCCAAATCATGACATGGCAGACTGGTATATCACTGGGATATCACAGTCCAAAGAATTGATATATTGTATTGTGATGAAATGTGTGATTTACACCCTTATCATTTGTCTACTACTTCCAAAGTTTGTAGTGTGCAGTTCAATCGCCTCAGACACTAGGAAATGGGGAATTAAGAAAGTAACTAGGCTGGAACGGAGCTCTGAGCACAGGCCTTTCTTTGACACTCATAGTAGGAAAGGCACAGGTGTGACTAATAACATTATCGATGGCTCTGTTCTATTTAAGTGTCCCAGTGAGTCATGATGTGATGCAATGCCACGGACCTGGAAACCGCCACTGTATATGTAGAAGAGCCATTATTACTGTTACTATAGACACCTGTGCTTTTGCTAAAGGTAACAGGGATTTTGAAATAAATGAAAATGTGTGTAAACACTAACTGTAACACCACCACCATGGTGGAGAAGATCTGAATTCCATACAACGTCCTGGTAACTGTAGCCTTGCTTATCATGGCAGCAAACTTATCAAATAATGCAGCCGGGCCCTTTTTCACTGCAGATCTCAGGACAAGTCATAGCAGGGAAGACACCGGTGTAATTAATGAGTGCACTCATTATCGTTATTCTCAGTTATACTGTCAGTTCCGGCCCTGGTGTTGTGCATGTCCGCTCACTTGCATCCGCTCGTTAATGTTATTAGTGACAGCTGTGCTTTCACCTGCTATGAGTCAAAATAGGGAAAAGGCTCCTATGTACAAGAGCATTTCTGATCTGTCGGACCCACATGGAGATAGAAATAGGTTGTAGAAAAAATTAAAATACTACACCTACAAAATGTAAACAAGGTTTCACATACCTCATTAACTATTATCCTTTTTAGAGATTTTAGAGCTTGAAAAAAGATACAGTATTTTACATTACCTGTTGGATTCTTCCCCTTTGTAGTAGTCTGCTGCTTGTTCATAATGTGCAACAGCCTGTACAAAAGAAAAACAAGAAATACTGTTGCGTTCCTGAAAACAAATGAGCCCTATAGTGGTAGTATTAATAGTTATTGGTATCCACTATGTGACCTCCGATTATGTGATATTACCTTTTCGATATCCACCAGTTCAGACTCGTAGATCTCTGCGACACTGATGTGGTGTTTGGCTGCGATGGTGAATCTTCCCTGGAGGACGAGAAGGAGAAGCGATTACTAACTGGATCTATCCACAGACGGACAAGGTATCAGTGTTAAATAGACAAACTTGTCTGCTATGAATATGATACGGGCCTGAAGAATAAAATCGGAGTGGCAGGAAAGGCTGTATCAGTGAGCATGTGTACATGCACACCAATATTCCACTATTATTCAGAATATGAAATTCTGAATTTGATTCAGGTCATGTAAAGCGCATTTTTTTAAAGATATTTCGAAAAAGGCCTTTTTCCGATTAAGACGTGGGATTTTCCGGCATTATTCAGGTTTTAGAGGCATTCTTTGGACGTGTATGCAGCGCATTCGGACTATGCGTCTCATTTGGGGTTTTAACCGCAGTTTGCGTCCCTCTTGCCCGTTTGCGGCTTACGGTTCGCTCGGTGCGTTGCTATGGTTGCTGTACACAAACCAACCATCCAACAGTTTGCAGGGCTAAGAATAAGATAAGAAGGAGAAACACAGCTGCTTTGAAACATTATCAAAGACTTGGATAGCAACAGGGTTTTTGGATAAGCGCACACATCGCAACGCTGATCTGTTAAAAGACGCTGGCTGAAGGAGTGAAAGCGGGACGCTGTGTTTGCACACTCCAACAAGTCCGCCACTGCTGGAAAACATTGAAAAAAACTGTATTTTGCACCGCTCCATGTAAACAGGAAAATAAGTGATATATTCACTTTCATTAGCCATGTAAATAACATTATGTACATGTCAACGTAGTCAGTGTGAATGTGATTTTCATTCATCTGGGTAATGCGATATCAGAACTGATACAGTAAGTCAAAGGAGAGTAGAAGTCACAACTAAAACACTTCTCAGCTAGAAAAACTAAAAAAAATATGGCCACTTTCTATATGCATCTTACCATGTCTGTGTATATATCGATGGCAGCATTTAAACACTTGATTGCCTCTTTTGGCAGCATAAAGGCAAGAGGAGGGAACAATTAGTTATTACATACTATATACAATTATGTTAGTTTGGTTCAAATCTAACAGACCATTGCACAGCACCACATTCTGGATCAGTCAACATGCTGTGTTATTTCAACAGGGTGAAATAATGTGTCTGATGCAATTAAACTGTCTTACATGTTGCATGCAGTGTTAAATATACGACAGGTAAAATAAAAAAACTACAAGCAAGACCATCCACTTTTTCCCCCACAAACAAATACAACTGCCAGCTCCCATCCCTTAGACCTAAACATTAACTAATGGTAAATGCCACTGGGCAATAACTCTAGCACATTATAATGTATCTATTGCTTGTAAGTATTACCAACAAAGCAACTAAGGCAGATTAAATTATGTCAGACCTGCCTCATTATAAACTACAGGCTCACAGCTAGAGACTCTGTAGTAAACTGCCCTGATTTGCTGGGAAACCTGTGAGAATTCAGCCTGGCGGCAACATATGTTTTGGTAATCTAGAAAAATAAAAACTCGATCCACAATGACTCGTCCCTGGACACTTGACTTATTTACTGTCTGAGGACATGTCCCACCTTTATAACCTTATAATCCTCAAGCTAATAATCCTTACTAAAACTGTAGTCATGAAAACACTCTTAGTGGTAAGTCATGGATGTGATAAATGAAAGTGACTGCCTATTGTAGAGTCAACATTTAAATACTTACACAGTACAAATATGTAAATAAGAAAGGGAATAAAAGGCAGGCACTCAAATGTAAGCTGTGGTGTGAACCTCATAAATTAGCACGTGGTCTCACCATTGGGGTCCGACTTCTTGTAAGCATTTCCTGCATCAATGAAACTGGTGGCACAGTCATGTTTGTTCTGGAGTTGCATATGGAGACGTGCTGCCTTGCAAAACGCACTTCCAGCAGCTGAAGACAGAGGAAAGAAACTTTTACACACATATTCCCAATTTTGCCTTTAGTTTACACTCTAATTATTGCACATAACTCCACTTTATTTTTTTTAATTTTTTTTTACTTGTGGCCAAAAACACTTGCACATAACCCTACAGCGTCTCAAGTGTGTTGAAATTGATATAGTGGATATTTCTTGTAAGAAAACAGCTTATCACACCACTCCAGTTCTTGGCCATCTTGAACATGTTGGCGGCTCTGCAGTACATCTCACATGCTTCTTCCACTTTCTGAGGTCCTCTAGACAAGAACAAACAAAAAGAAAAACAGCTGTACCTAATTGCAAACAAGTAGAAAAGTACAACACTTAGGCATACCAAGATTAAACTGATGAAACTACACTACTACATTTGGAAGTTATATGGAATACAGATCGCACTGTATGACACTATAGGGTGATGAGCTATATGACCTGCAAAGTTGCAGCATTACTCAGGGAGATGCAATGCTCAAATTGGTAGACTGGCTTAAATAAATCCCTTTACACAGGCGCTATATATCCCTCTCTCTCCCTTCATGACAAGAAGAAGACCCCTGGGAGCTCCCCGGAGTGGTAGTAACCCTCAGCCCATTCATTCATGGCAGATGATTACATCACTGCTTGATCAGCCACAGAATTATCCGTATAAAGCCTGCCGAGTTATCATGCACGAGAACATCTGGGGGTCACCTAGAACAAACTTTGGAAAAAATGCAATGACTGCTGGCTTTTTGTATTTGGCCCTATGTCAACAATGCCTTCCTTGTCTCTATGATATGCAAAAACATTCCAATATATGATGACATGCATTAATTAGATTTAACCCTAGTGTTGTCTTCCCGGGTCAAAACGTACAAGAATTTGACATTTATGTCCCTTTTTCAGATTTTTTTTTTAAGTTTTCACTACACCACCTTACTAGCACTAGTTTTACAGTAAATTTCGGAATTCATGGTGAATAACCCTCAATAATATAGAATTATACCTATTATTTGAGTTAAAAAGCAGAAATTATGAATTATTTTGAGTAATAGTTAAGATCAGAGGAACAAACACATGAGTTTAGTCAGGAATGAAAATGATCAATTGTATTTGCAAAGAGCGTTGTAAGGAATCCAATCCATTTTTTGTGGCAATTTGGTTAAAAAGAAACTCATATTTTAGATATAGACTTTTTTCAAGGGGTCAAATTTGACCCGATGACAATTGGAGGGTTAAATAACACCCGGAATCAGAGTGTCTGTAACACTTGCCGTGACAGCCATTAGGCAAACGTGAATCGCATAATGGCATAATAAATAACAGGGAAAAGTTATTTTAGTTAGTGTTATTACCAGTTTTGCCTCTGTTTGTCATTTGTGTGGACTTTATTTCTTATAACATCATCTTTGCCTCATCCTTTTACCTCTAAGAAACCTTGGGTCAATATGTTTTGGGGATTATTGCAGGTGTTAATAAGTGCACTAAAAGTATTTAAATACATTTAAATGTAAGGTGTGGGGAAAGAAATATCGATACAGCATAGTATCGCAATCATTTTTGTGGCAATACTGTATCAATATACAGGCGCCAAGTATTGATGTTTTATTATATATGTGTTGGTCAGTTTATCTGCTTGATAATCCTATTTTGCAGCGATAAAATTGAAGTGATATGAACAAACAGAGACATTTATGTTTTTAGATAAAATATGTTGACAAAGTTTTCTTATGAGGACATTATTTGAAATTGGAAAAAAAATTAAATTTGGAAAAAAGGTTATAAATTTCACTATGTTGCAGAATATTGCACTATGTTTAAAAATTAGTATAATATCGTATCGTGATAATACCGTAACGGTCTGGTGATTCCCACTCCTAAGGTGTAGCTAGCTAATTTACAGAAATACATCCCTGGACTCTCAATGAAATGTAGCCAATTGTTCACACAACATAAAAATATTGACATATTCCTCCTTCCACAATGCGAAGACTGTGTGAAACTATAGAAAAGGGCGCAAATTAATGCTGAAGTAGATGTTTTAACCTTCCAAGTAGTTGGCTAAAAACAGTCTGCTGCGTAGCTTGCAAACAACGATAGGTCCAGGAGAAACTCGTGATACGTTAACTGACATACAGGAATTGTTAATGTTAATAACGCGTGTCGTCCCACTGGTTTAATATCTAACGCAACTTCTACAATATCTTCCGGATGTATCCCCCCAGAACTAACTGAATTTATGTCTACATAAAGATTGTCTGCGTGCCAACTTTGCTGCTGACAGTAAAGGCTTGCTAGCAGTTTGTTCTTTGGTGCAGTGCTGTCTTACCCTCCAAACATCCCTCCCAAAAACGAGCCAGAGGATTTGCATTTTTTGTCAGCTTCGGCCATTAGCTGAATCGCTTCCTTCTCTTTCCCGGTGTTGTCCATTTCTTTGCTTTATTTGAGGCAAAAAATACCCGCAGAGGATTCCGCTGTGTACACTGAGGATTACAGTTGATGGGTTTATTCAGCGTAGGCGTAGGCTAGTATCGCGGGACTTTGAGTGCTTTCCGTGACAAACCCTATTGGCTTCAACGCAAAAGAAACTACAATTCCCAGTGAAACGTAAAGCTTACTATACTGTGTTACGCAATATTTGATGGCGTTCATTGATGTATTGAAGTTACCGTTGAGGGATGTGTCTGCACCATTAATGTATTAAGAGAACGGTCTGGAAAGAAGTGAAATTCCGGGTTCCTCTTTTTATGTAAGTTCCAGTAAATATCCACCCAACATTGCACAATATCGTCATTAACATAAATGCATATGTCGATGTTGAGTACTAAGAGACTCAGTTGTGTTACTTTTCCCGGCTAGCCAAAATGTTAACCCAAAAGTAGAATGTGTGCTGCACATGCCACATGCTAACTGCAGTGATTCTAGTTCCGGGGCTAATTGTCCATTTTGTCTAAATATTAACTTTAACAAGTTGTACACCGTATCACATCACGTTTTTACCACTTCTCAACATAAAGAAATAATACAGTACTGTCCTAAAGAAGAAAGAAATCATAAAGAAGCAACATTATCCGTGTACGTTGTGTTTCTGTACAACAGAGGGCGCTAAAACATTAACTGACTCAGCATCCTCGAGACCAGACTTCCCTTAAGTATTTTTGCTTTAAATATCCATTATCATAGCAAAGGATTACTAATTACTAATAATTAATTCCAGTTTACATTAATTCCTTTAAACTTCCAACACAGAGTATAATGTAAGCTCCAACTCGACCTGCTACATTAAAAGGCTCTGGACACTACCTTTGTACTATTATGTGTCTATGGCCAATAATACTGATTCAGATTCATTTACACGTATATATGTATATATTTTTTAAATCCCATCAAGTTTGCCTGTTTATTAATTTCTGCTAATGTATAATTCATTCCCGCTCATGAACACATAATTTAAATTTAAAGTAATAATAGAATTGGTATCATGGTTGTTTTGTAAAAGTTAGGGGAATGTAAAAAAGAACGTTATGGGAACGTTCTCTACATGTTTCAACGTTAGGGGAACGTTCTCAAAAGGTTGCAACGTTATGGGAACGTTCTCTAAAGGTTTCAACGTTAGGGGAACGTTCTCAAAAGGTTGCAACGTTATGGGAACGTTCTCTACAGGTTTCAACGTTAGGGGAACGTTCTCAAAAGGTTGCAACGTTAGGGGAACGTTCTCAAAAGGTTGCAACGTTAGGGGAACGTTCTCTAAAGGTTGCAACGTTAGGGGAACGTTCTCTAAAGGTTGCAACGTTAGGGGAACCTATCTGAGAACGTTCAATGTAACCAAAAATCAACGTTCCCAGAACGTTAAGAAAACTTTCTGATCTAACCTTCAGGGAACGTTATGAGAACGTTCTGGGAAACCAAAAGGGTTATCTGGGATGTCTTAAAGAGCTAGGGTTAGATATGCTTTATGGTGTTTTTAAGTAGCCTACACTTTGCTGATAAAGAGAATACTTAATGTAATGTCATGTCAAGTCATGCAAAAAACTGTAATCAACACTGTACACGTTTACTGCCACTGCTCTGAACACACCGCCCTGCAGGACATTTACAGACCAGATGGAACCAGTAGGAACTAGTAGGAACCAGTATACAGACACTAGACTCAGAGTGTTGCATAAATGCTGTTGGCACACGAGCAATACATAAAAGTCACGAGCTGACATAAAAAAAAAAACTACGACCAAATGTTACAAGTCTAATTGTAACACGCCGATAACTACTGCCAAAGAAAATCCTTATAAGAAAAGAAAACCCATATTATCATTGGGGGTGGCGCCTACTACTGCTGGGTGTGCAATGTGTTATCTTATTCCTTATTAATGGTTAAGCCACATTTCTTTAGGTGCAGCTAAATGGAGTGAGTCAATAAGCTGATTTTAATGGGACTTGTTCTTATCTTCTCTTACAGCCTTGTGTAAGATGGGCTCATGTGCAGACTGAAAATCACTTAAAGTCACCGTTTATTTCTCACAAATGATAAATCAGTCAGGGATGATCTTTCATTTGAGTAAAATGTAACATTTACCAAGAATGACCACTTTAGTCAAACCAAAGGCATTATTACCCAAAGTTTCCAATTATGCAAGCCAAATTGTAGGTGGTTAAATGGATTAACAGGACCGATCGGTGTACAGCAGTCTAAACAGGACTGTTCAGGGTACAGCAGTCTAAACAGGACCGATCGGTGTACAGCAGTCTAAACAGGACTGTTCAGGGTACAGTAGTCTAAACCGGACCAATCGGTGTACAGCAGTCTAAACAGGACCGATCGGTGTACAGCAGTCTAAACAGGACCGATCGGTGTACAGCAGTCTAAACAGGACCGATCGGTGTACAGCAGTCTTACAGCAGCACCTCAGGTCTGACCTTGGCCTCCAAACACCATTGTATTTGCATACATATTTTTTATGTAATTTGGGTGCGAGATCTGTGCGATAGATTAAGCCGAGCTATTATCCCACGGAGAGTCCGCAAGTAGAAAGGAAAACCTGCAAAACCTGTTTAGATGCTCATACATTTGGGTTTTTAGGTAAACAAGGAACTTGTGGGAATATTCCTTAAAGCTTAGTTTTGTGAATAACTCAATGATCTAGAATTCTGTTAGAACTAGCTGGAAGTATCAACTTAAAAATGTTTTATCATAGTGTGTCCTGAAAATGGTGTTACAGTAGTTAGTGAAGCTTTTGAGTAAAAGAGTAAAATGCAGGTCATTCCAGATCAAGGAGTCAACTACAACCTAATTATTCAAAACAATCACTCTGTATTACTTGAAAAGCAAGACGAGTCGGCAGCCAAACCAAGTGTGTACCAAAAAAGAATGTGTAAGACGAAAGTCAAAGACAAAATAAACAAATATAGGTTGTCATTTAATTTACATTAACATTTTACACTCGTCTGTCCTTAAGTAGCAGTTCATATAACACAGTAGAATCATTCAGCTTTACAAGACCATGCACAAGGCAATCATTAGTTTGTAGTTAAGAGATTGTGCAATGAGACCGATATACAGACAGTATGCTATACATGGATTTGTTTCGCTGTGTTTAAAATGCTAATCATGAATGAGCAAACGCATTATCTCCAAGTGTAATTTGTGCCAAAGAAATATCTGGCATGCAGTAAAAAGTATGTGTTGTGACGTTAAATTGGATCTATAGAAAGGAAGCATAGGCAGTATTTGTTAAATCTGTACACACATATCAACTCAAGTCAATTCTAAATCGATAATGAGTGAGGTATTGGTGGTTTTAAAACAGAAACAAACCTGATCCCCCCCCCCTCCCTTTATAAGGCTGTGGTATGTATGTACAGTGTCACAAATTAAACATTTTCCTGCTTTTCTATAAATCAAGTAGATAAAAAGAATACAATGGCATATCATTCATTTACAATAATAAGTAACAAGTCTTTAAAATTCAATTAGGAGGCGTGGAAAAGACCAAGCAACTGCTTTCAACAGTCCACTCAAAAAGAAATGAATCAATCAAAGGCTTCTTCTAATTTCTGTAGACCATACACAAGGATGTGAGCATTTCTTAATGGCAACCTGCACATTCCACATTCCCCATCTGTGCTGAAACTGAAATAGCAATCAGTAGCTATGACTCACTCAATTTGAGATAATGGAAATAAAACTGTTGAGGTATAATGGCTACATGCACAGAAAAAGTACAGTGGCAGAAACAGCACATGATGCTACATTATCATCTTTGTTACATACAATGTGTAGTTCTGTTACACTTTTACACCGTTAAAAAATCGTATGCATTCAATTTGAGACTTAAGACGGTGAAGCAATGTGACATAACAGCTAAATAAATCCCATTGGATGTATAATTTCCAAATTGTTCCACTATAATTAAGACCTGTAAATACTGTCCTGAAAAGAAATTAAAAACGCATTCCAAGGAATCATTCTCTTTTTGTACGTGGCAGCTGACAGCCTAGTTCAGTGTGCCATTGTGTTTATTCAAACAAGTTATGGATTCCGGTTTTCATACTGTTAAAATTAACCGTAGCAGAAAGCATGTAGTTGAAAGTTTTTGCTTGATCATCCATTCCCACCTTGGTCCTCCAAGACTTTACTGCACATACCCACTCAAGAGCCTATTGGGTGTGTATTCTGCGGTGTGGTCCATTGAGGTTTAGGGATCTTTACGAGGAGCTGAGGCCAGAATCTGACTCTCCGCTGCCAGAGCAGCTCTTGGAGCTAATGCAGGGAGCCACAGAGCAGGGAATGGAGTAGCAGGAGCAGCTGGCACTCTTTAGGGTCTCCTCTGTAATAACCTCCTGAAGGGTGTGCTGCTCTTCCACCTTGAAGATGTTTGGCTGCTCTCCTTGCTCCTCACAGATACTAAAGGAAAAGGACAGCCTTCAGTTAGATCAGTCTAGTCTTAGATCATTGAGTTTCTCTCTGTCATTCATAAAAATAATTTTGTTTGATAATATTTACTGTATAAAAAAAGAAAAGAAAAAAAGAATTCACAGTAAAGAGTATAGGGATATATAGATATCCATGTAAACATTAGAAGAAAATGTGTCCACGATCTACTGTACATACTGCACATCATAACTCTGGCACACTGCTTGTTACCCAACACTGCACTACAAACTGTACAGTACATCCTGTGCTATTACGTCTCTATTTTTGTGTGTGTGTGTGTGTGTGGGGGGGGGGCTTTGATGTCAAACGGCTTAAATTGAGATGTCCTCCGAATCTGCAAGGACTGATGGGTTTTAAATAGGGTAAGCTAATGGTCTGCTTTTGGGGCGGGGGGTCTGTAAAACGCATGGGCCAAAATGCAACCAAATGTCACTGTATACTGAACAAATAGGCCCTCTGGAAACTATTTCAACCTGCTGGAAACCAAAGCTTTATGTAAAAGCCTTCTTGTTTAACAGATTCACATTCACATGCAACATGATCAATGGAAAATCTAACTATTTTTGTCAACAGTTTTAGCAGATGCCAAGTAATTAACATGTCTTCCAATGCTTTATGATATAAGCTTGAACTCTAAAATACTGTGCCGTTAGGAAAGGCCTTTGACCATTCAGTGACATAACAAGGAGCAGTGTTATAAATGCAGTAATCAAATTAATAGAAACTAAACGCCCTGCTTAATGACTGTGGCTTCGGCCTGAACAAACAACAGCACAGTGTGTGCTGTACAGTTTGCAGTGTGCTGTTGGGTAACACGGTCTAGGACATGACCCTGGGGGTTTCCTTGTGTTTCCCAGTTTGTTTTCCTTTTCTTTTGTGTTGCGTTGTGTTGGTGTGTGTCTACTTCCTGGCATTCTTCCTCCTGATTACGGCTCAGTCACCTCACCTGTCCAGTCTGCACAGCTGCTTCTATTAACTCATCAGCTCCACAGTACATCATCTCCACAGGTATTTTGTATTCTAAGGCCGTTGCTAATGTGTTTATCTCATGCACAGCACTAAAAACAACATATCAATGGCTGCCAGTTGGGAGGCTCTCACCTCAGGCACACCTGCGTGGAAATAGCAATGAGACCGGAACCAGTGATTACCATTTTTCTTTAGCAAGCGATAAGCATGTATCTGACAGAAAACGTGTCTTCCTGGAGTGTCTGAATGTGTCCAGCCTACAAGGGGGGGTATATGCATCATGCCTAATGATGACCTACACCTCACACCCCAAGCAGTATGTTAATGTGCTGTTAAAATGTTTGAGGTCGCTTTAGTGAGACTAGTCTTCCCGTGATTCATCTCCTTTTGTATTTGGCCCTGCCTAACACGGTAGTATTTTCTGGTGCTTCAGGGCCATACTCCTCAGCCTGCCAGCAAACCACCAGCCACCAAAGCAAGCCACACCATTGCTTGCCAACTAATCTACTTTGCCCCAGTTTCTCTAGCCTTTTCTCTGCGTTCCATGCCCTCTACTTCAACCACACATCTCCTAGCTCATTCCACCTCCATCCACCATGCAATAACACTGTTAACCTTCATCTGCATCCTTGACAGTGTCCTGCATTAGAGTCCCTCCTATTACAAATCATAGGAACGTTTATCAGAACCGAAATGGCAGGATAGTATAATAAGTGTTTGAATATAAAAATCGTTCTGCAAACATGTTGAGATCGTGAAGTTTGTACGACTTTGTTGCTTTATGCTGAACGTTCACATTAACCGAAAGGGTTGTGTTTGTGGTCTACGCTGCCAGAGTCCAGGTCCTAAGGACCAATGTGGCAGCCACAGATTAGTCCATTGCATTTTAACCTACCTATCGTAGATGAGCCCATCGATGCCCTGCTCTCTCAGCTTCTTTCTGATTTCGTGCTCGTTGTTGTCATCTCCCCAGCTGAACACCACCAGGCCTTTAGACTGGGCATCCCCAATGTAGGAAAGGTTTTTGAGCAGCTCCTCAGCGTGGGCACTGATCCCCTAAAGGAGCCAACAAGGAAGTCCAGTGAGAAAGAGTGGTCTTGTTTATCATTTTTGTTAAGTTCATTTTAAAAGAGAATGGACTATTACCTACCTACCTACTTGCTCCCATGTTGGGTATACACTGGTTAATATTTTATGTACCAGATTGAAAGTTAGCTAATTCAGCTCCAGATGAGCATTCAACACAACAAGTGATGTCAGGTTATGTTGCATGTCCATTTTTGCAACTGCTAAAACCAATTAGGATGTTTTAAGACAGCTGACAGAGCTATGCTAGCGGACTTGTTTGTGATGTGGACTGTTGTGGTCTGATGTGGGAGGGGTCAACTATTTGTATAAGTCCGTTGCTCAAGAGGACTGCAGCAATGCTTGTTAAGGAAGGGTGCAAAACATTCTAATGCAAGTAATATCTTTTCAGAGTACCAATCTTGCTGTTTTTGTTGTTTTTTATTACAATATGTGCTTTATTTTTGGTCCATGTGTGCACTTATAGCACTTAAACTGGCATAGGGATGAAATAAGGCTAGGGGGTCATTATACAAAAGTCTGGAATGTTTAGTGTACACATTAGGATAATTATTTGACTTTCTGCAACAAATGCTCACCAGAATATTCTCGCTCTGGGCAAAACTTATGGCGATCTGTGTGGTCTGGCAGCGGATGTCCATCATGTCTGGGTACTTCTCTGAAATTCCCTGAGTCAGGAAGAGAATGGGGTACTTGTTCTGCTTTTGACGCACCCTGAGGGAAACACATGAAAGGATGTCAGCAGCAGTTGTAGACCGTCTACTATATTTATAACTACATCTACATCTGTTGACTGGTAGTAATAATAATAATAATAATAATAATAATAATAATAATAATAAAATAACCCTGAACTGACTGAAGCCTAATTTGTCACAAGATTTTAAAACGACTGGGAAGTAATTGTGTTTTTGGATAGTGTACAGTTTATACAGCCTTATCAATGCCTACATGGTGCAGATATCCGGGTCGAAGCAGGAGAAGACGATGCGTCTTTTTCCGCCTTTCTGCAGAACACAGGACAGGATGATGTCGAGGTATTTATTCATGTTGAAGTAGGATGATAGGTTGCCATCCCATGACCCGTCCTGTCAATAAAAAGCAATAATCGTGTGAGCTTACGGTCAGAATTCATCCTTATTTCACACTGCATTCTACAATCCAAACTGTCTTTGCAGTACGTGTGTTAAGTTTGAGCAAGTCAAAACAAATCAAAAGTAAATACTGCTTTTCTTTATTCTACTGGAGATCCCCTAAGGCCCATTTAGGGAGCAAATGATTACATCATCGGTCTTTTTGACTACCTGTACCCACCTTCATCTGGCAGATCCATTTGAGCTCAATGTTGAAGCCCACATGCTCAGGAATGGCCTGGAAGATCTGTAAAAGACAGATGAAGGATGCTGTACATTTATGTGTGACTCTGACAAGACAAAAGACCAAAAGTCATAAGTCCATAAGTAATGAATACATAAACAAATCATGTATCAAGAATTTAACAGGTAATTTGGTGATAAGCCAGACAGGCCAAGTTGTTCCTGACTGTTTAATGCTAAGTATGTGTAGATAAGAAGAACCGTTCATACTGATTAGATAAGCTATTTAAAACCCATGATCATTGTAAAGTCTTTTACCTGTGAGAGTGAAGGGAATGGCTGATGCTCATCAATTTCATCTTCATCGTCCACCAGATCTGAGCAACACAACAAACAGATGACATCACATATACCATCTGCAATTAATCCGATCAGCTTACATCACTCTGCTTTGTAATACAATCATGCTAGTCTTTTGATCTACAGTTTGTATGCGGGTAACATTATATTCATCAACACAGAAATGAAAGCACGTCGATTTTCAACATGTTGTGCAACCTCTTTCTTTTCCCCCCCCGGCAGACAGTGGTAAAAAAACACAAAAAAATACCTTTGTGATCGTTTTCTTTCACTGCAGTGGCGTGGGCCAGCTATTCACCAAAACAAAGCATTCATTACTTACTTTATAATCAACAAATAATTACATTTAAACACATTAGTTAGAGTTTCGAAGCCACAGTTACACAGCTTCTAAGCAGTTTCTTTGCATGAATGTGCAAGTCTAAATTATTAATGTGCAAGATGCACCTTTCCTAACTGTAGGGGAAGCACTACGCGACAGACATTTTGACTTCTCACAGCAAGAATAAATAATATATTAGATAACAGATAATAAAGGTTTACTTCAAAGTGGGTCTTATTTGCATAGTTTTGGCCATCATTCAGGTTTTTACCTTCAGAAGCTGCAGCTGATCAAATGTCAACTCTTTGACTGGCACCTCAACAAGCTCCAGAGACGTCTTGTCATGTTTCTGTAAAGGGGATAGAAAGAAGGAAATGTGAATAAATAACTGGTTAACCGTTTACCCAAAATACTAGTTTTAACTGATTATCAGTTAAGCGGTTAAAAACAAAATTATTTTAAAAAATGTTTTTAAATGAATTATTAAAAGTTGCCTAGCGGTTAATGATTGGTTACCAAGGGTCAGCTATCAGGCAGAACTTTTTTTTTTTTTAAATAAGCATCCATATGACATACGTGTGTGCAGCTTAGCATTTTTCTAGAGCTAATGTTAGTCATAGGACAAACAAAAATACCAAGCAAGAAGTATAAGATTTCAGATTTAACACTTCAATCCTCAAGTACAACAGTTTATTTTACCTTCTTGGTGGATATGCAGCACGTCAGATCATGGTATACAATAGGAACTGCATCTTTGGAGAGGTGAACATCAAACTCTACATAGGCTGCACCCTAAAATACACAAAAGAAACACAATTTAGGCAGGAGTCATGTTAAAAGGATTTACTTATGATGACTTAATCCTATGCATAACTTACATGCATGGCAGCGCTTTTGAATGAGGCTATTGTGTTCTCCCTGATTCTCTGATGCCTGACAAATTGACAATTGAAAAACAAAAACAAATTGTTAACAGATGCAGAATTATACATGCCTATTGACACAAACAGTTGTGCTATTAATCATATACAGTGGCTTGAGAAAGTTTACACGCCCAGGCTAAAGGTGATTACAAAGATGAATAAACATCTTTTGGAAATTTATCTCAATGCCTTAATTTTAAAAAAAAAATGGAAAATCCAACCTTTTAAGACAACGAATTTTCTTTGTGAATGAATAACGTATTGTAAATAAATAAATGTTCTTCCTTAAAATACAGGGGGCATAAGTATACACCCCCCTATGTTAAATTCCCATAGAGGCAGGCACAGTTTTATTTTTAAAGACCAGTTATTTCATGAATCAGGATACTATGCATCCTGATAAAGTTCCCTTGGCCTTTGGAATTAAAATAGCCCCCCCCACATCATCACATTCCCTTCACCATTCATAGATATAGGCATGGGGAACATTCCATATGATCATCTCTCAATGCACATCAAACCAGCTATTAAGCTAACTTAAATAAATATTTATGAACCCTGTATTTTAAGGAAGAACGTTTATTTATTTATAATACGTTATTCATTCACAAAGAAAATTGGTGTCCTTAAAAGGTTGGATTTTCCTAAATGTTTTGAATTATTTTTAATTCCTCTTTTTAACTTTAGCTTGGGTGTGTAAACCTTTCACAAGCCACTGTATTTTGGTCTGTGTTCCATAATACAAAGCACTCCGTCTTGTGAAAGACTGACAGGATGACTCACTTGGCTGCATGTGTGCTGCCGGCTCCTCTGTGGCCCACATCCAGAGTACTTCTTTTCTTCCAGTATTTGGTGAAGGAGGAGCTCATGTCACACTGAAACGACTGGATCGGCCGGATTACAAGGTAATCCACTACAACAGGGGATCAAAGTATGTCAACAAGGTTTTTAATGTACATTGTGCAAACATTCAGCCTTGCCTTTGCATAGTCAGATAATTGTCAGCCAGTGTGGAATTCATTTGTGAAAAATCTTACCTCTAACTTTCCCGATAGTCTGCCTGGAATTCCGAGCCATAATTGGAAGTGTGGCTACTCCGATGTCCATACCATTGTCAGAGAAAGAGGAGGACAGGAGACAAGCTGTGCCCACATATCCTGGATGAGCATCCCCCTGGACTACATGCTCACTCATATCCTCCTGTAAACACAGATATGATATGAGATTGCTACAATTCCCTTTTTTAAGTGTATTTGTTTGTCAAGAAAACTAATTTTATTGCTTATCAAGAAATGGGTTCACTGGTTTATCAGAGGCCGTATTCACAAGTGTATTACCTCAAAGAACTCAAAGGTGAGCTCTAGGTTGTCTGGGTACATGGTGTGGATACTGTACTCAGTCCACTGAGAGGGCCCCAGTCCATACCCACATTCAGGCTGAGAGTGGCGCGACTTATAGCTGTTGGCACTGATCATACTGATCCCTAGAGTGGTGGTCTTCTCCAGAGTGGTGGTCATCTTGTGCCAACACGTAGGACTGAGCTCATCCTCGTCTTCATCTATCTCCTCCTCAAAGCCCTCCAATGTCAGCTTGATTCTGTATGGGTAAGTCAAATCAAAAGTCACACAAATGATACTTAAATACTGAAAGTCACATATACAGTTGTGCTCATATGTTTATGAGCTCATGCTAAAGTTGACTGAAAAGAAGAATACAAAAAAATATTCATCTTTTGGAAATTGATCTTAATGCCTTAAGTATTTTGGAGGGATGTATGACAATTCTTCATCAATTTGAGTGGTAAAAAATTGTTAATTGTGCACCAAATCTTTGTGGCAAACGGTATTAACTCATAAATTGCTGCAACAATTTATGAGACATAAATGAGCAAGAGAATGGCCATCATGAACTCATATCATAATGTACTAAGCTTTATACACTTTCACAATATATTTGTAAAGATTTTAGGGGGGGGGGGGGGGGGGGGGGTTATGGCCTTTAATTGACACGATAGCCTTGAAGACAGGGAAGGGGAGAGGGGGGTGGGGGGTGACATGCAGCAAGTGGCAGCAAGTTGGAGTGGAACCTGGGCCGCTGCCAAGGACTCAGCCTACATGTGACGCACACTCTTCCGGGTCAACTAGAGGTCAACTTATTTCAATTAAATATATATTAAATTATATTTCTGATTTATGATTCAAAAAGCCTAAAGTGATGTGCTGTATGTCAAATTCAGGTTCCCATCTTTTAAATGCTGTTTACTTTTCTATGTAGTCTACTGTACACCTGCTATCCCCAACTAATCATCCCGCCCCCCCACCGTTACCACTCTAAAAAAAAAAAAAAGGTGGCAGAATGCTAAGAGGTTTAATTCGGTCTTGGTGTCATCCCTACCTGAAGCGAGACTTCTTGAATTTCTTCTTAGTGATGGATACGGGAGACTTCTGAGAAAAGTGCAAACGAAGCCGGATCTCTGTCTGGCATGTGAGCCATCCGGAGTCAACACAATTCACCCCATCTATAAAAAGAGAGGGGAAGCATGTGACAACAATGTTTCTTCCCTCTGTCTCCCGTGAGTGCTGACCAGAGAACTGGGCCAAAAGCCGGCAGGAGACAACTATTTGTTCTGGTTACAAACCTCTGATGTACTAAAACAGAGGAAGTGACAACAATGTGGTCTATGGGGTTATCAATTTCAAAGACGGATTAAGCATATCAGTAAGAAATTTTGTTTTACAGTATTTCTATCTGATCTGTAAATGAAGAGAGCCCTTTAGTTATAGGTTTTGTGTTTGTAGTGAGCCGTGGCTTCATAGTTATTTTATCCAACTTACTGTGTGTTCCAAATTGTCCATCATCAATATTCAGGTGTGGTCCTACAATGAAGGAAAAGTGCATTAGAAACCGGATAGAAGAATCTCTACAGTACAGCGATGGAGATCAGATCAATACCAAGATGCCACATTTAAGCCTCCGAATTTGATTTGCCTCAACTTCAAGAGTCACTTTAAAAAGTAAAATATTATTATTTCAGATAAATCTTTAACTTAGTTAACTAAGTTTATGAAACCACACAAACAGAACAATTCTGGGTTCGATTTAAAAAGAAACCTCATATTTGTAACAAATTCTTATTGAACTGTGAAAAGTGTTCTAGTATGATTTGCTAGAAGAAAGGAAAAATAAAGAAAAAAGGGTGAGGTAGGTAGCTGGCTGGGGTCAAAGGTCAAAAAAGGAAATCAGTGGGCAAACATGATTGTAACTATTCATTGTGAATGAGCTTTGTTAGCTGTGTTAGGCCAACACAATGGTGATCTGACGAGAGAGGTCTACAATATCAGGTGAGGACATCTACTGCATTGCAGTGTTTCCTCCATGGCTATAGATTATTCCAGCCAGCGTGGCCCCCTGCCAAAGAATACACACACTGGCCAATAAGCACAAAGCTGGAGAGGCTAACCGTAGATTACAGACAGTGGTTCAGGAGAATACACTGCAGTCAGGTGCTAATAGGAACTTTGACATGTACAAGTTGCCTAAAACAAGCCAAAGGTCAGACTTGACTATCCCTGAAATAATAACCTTCTTTGTCAGTGCGATTTGTTAGAACTAACTTTACATTAGTGTCAATGGGCAACTGTTGCATATGGTGATTGGTCAGGGAATGGGGTGTTTAGAGGGTGGTTTGACCCTAACACATTCTACCAAACGTGCACCGTTCTTTGTGGTTTTATACCTGTGGGGCTCATTGTGCGGGGTTGTTGATGGGTCTCCCACACATTGACTATCACTTGACAGGGATCCCCTGCACTCTGCAATTTCAATATTTGGAACAACGTTAGGGTTTTCAAATCAGATACATTGAACTACTTTTCAGTCTGGTCGGAGGGCCGTCTTTGGACCAGAGAGTGAGAAAAGATTTAGAGCTGGTATAGTCACCAATCTCCAGCTGGGGCAGTCAGCCACCATGGGTTGAAATCTGAAAAGTTGATTTGTTAGTGAAGAAGGAAAAAAAAAAAAATTCTTTAGTTACAAGCTGCTCTCTTTATCTGTAATAAAGTCATTAACTGTAGCAACAATATGTTAGTAGCATCACATTTATGATGTCTATAAATTTAAAAATTGTATTGCTGCTAACAAGTTTCTACAGGAATGTATGTAATGAGTAACTTCAGTTTCTTAAATTTCAAGCCGCATTTCAACGGCATAAATATATATCACGACACGAATCACGCAGATGATCACTTATTAACTGGCATCAACTGTTGGGCGTAGTAACACACCCAATACTAGAAGATAGATAATACTCAGAGAGAGCTGGATAATATCATTTTTCAGGTAAATGTCTGACTGACTTATGATTGGTCTCTTTCTTTCAAGGGAAACTTTGGTCCCCATTGTGTTTGTGTACGTCAACTGTATACAGCAGAGGTTCAAGTGAGGAGCTAGTGCTTCCAACATACTCTTTCAAAGTCAGTGGATTTTCCCCCCTCCTGCTGATGAGCTGTAACAGGAAAAGTATGGATTGGTATAAAACCTGAAATTAGGGTTAGGCGTATGACGATTACCACAGAGCAATATCAAGATGGACCAAGATATCATTGTTAGGAGTTAAGCCTTATAGGCTGTCCATTAAAGGAACTATGATTTTAACTGATTGAACTGTGATAATGTGCTCAAATTCAATTTTGTTAATTCATTTTCAAGCATCTCACTGCATCTATCTGTGTAGGCCTGAGTGCTGGGGCTGTGCGAGTCATCCAAACTCAACAAATCATGTGGCCATAAAAACCTGCTGCAGCAGCTATATCCATCACTGTGAATGAAAGGATGCCTGTCAGCTTATCAGTCCTGATGTTCTCTCCCCAGAAAAGAGTGCGTTTTATTGACTAGAAAAATAAGTGCGTCTGTAATTGTACCAGTAGCTCTCAACTATGTAAACCAAGGACAAGAATTTATTTGAGATTATATGCCATTATGGAAAGTCAAGGAGCTGATGGCATCGTTCATCGGCCCAACCCTAGCTGAAAGTATCACAAGTCATGCAAAAATTACTTTTAATTAAACAGTATTTATCTTTTGCCAATACTGCTTTCAATCATCTTTGACAGCAATGAGCAAATCAATACGTCTACTAGGACTATACCACCATTAAGACAGGAGACTCTGCTCACCTTTGGTTCCAGAATGAAGCCTTTAAAATAGCGGTACTTGGACACTCCTTTAGGCACAGTGATTGTTGTAGTCCACCTGTTTCTGTCAGGGAGTCAAAACATACATTCACATTTTAGACAAACAGAAAAGACTGGTAGAGGAAATCAATGTAAAATGTTTTTAATGACTGACCCATTACGCATTAAGTTTAACCTACCCATCATTGACATCAGGATGTAAGGTCACAGCTTTTTGATGGCTCCAGCTTCCCAGGGCTTCACAGCTGCCAACAACTGCAATCACCTCACCTAGGAATGTTCAAATTGTTAGTTTACCCATAGATTGTGTGTGTGTGTGTGTGTGTGTGTGTGTGTGTGTGTGTGTGTGTGTGTGTGTGTGTGTGTGTGTGTGTGTGTGTGTGTGTGTGTGTGTGTATATATATATATATATATATATATATATATATATATAAATAAAAGAGGGAGGGCTTGAACCCCCAATTTCCACAGGATGCGTAATGGCTGCAGATTGGCTCCACTGCGTGTCGGCTCCATGCTTTGCCGTTAATCAACATCCACCAGGTCCGGATTCGTTGTGTAACGGCTGCGGTCGTGACGGACAGCTGAAGTCACGATGACCCACGAGATCTCGCAAGATCATGTAGAATAGAACCACAACAACAGTGTATTTCCATCCAGAGGAGTAGAGTGCTATATTTTCAAGGTGTAGTGCCGGGAATTATAATCGGCCGTGAGCACGATCTATTTTATTTAGAAAATTAACCGGATGTTTTATTTGGTTTCTGTGCTCGACTTCCTTTGCCGCACTATCTGCTGTGTGCTGAATTGCTGCGGAGCTCTCCAGCATCCAGCAGAAATAGAAGCTTTGTGTATCAGCTCCGGAGGGCAGGGGACCGCCGCAGCCGTTCCGCATCCTGTGGAAATTGGGAGTGACAGCTCCCCAAAAGTGAATTAAAAACATCTTGATCGATCCCTGGTGGCTGGCTGCAGTATAGTTAATAAACCCCGCCCCTCCATGTTAGCAGAGAAGACATTGGCCAAAATAATTTCTTTAAATCAAAATAAACGTCAAAAAAATGTTCGCCAAAGAGTGTTTTTTTGTCATAGGTAGTTCTGATCACGCTGATTATGTGTCTGATTCCAGGAGTTTTTGCCTTTCCTTTTGTACAGCGGGGCAAAGCTGAGACACGTCGTCCATCTTTACCCACGGTCAATGTTTTTACCTGATGTAACTTCAGCAGAAATTAAAAAAATAATAAAACAAAGATGACTAATATTAAAAAACACTTTTGCAGTTTTGGATATAATATTTAAATGTAAACACATTTTAAATTCCTTTCCTAAACAAGAAAATGAAAAAAAAATGAATTTCTTTTTTTTTACATTTGCCAGATTAAATGATTACATGATACATGGATTAACTAAACTGTGTCATAATTTAAACTATGATTTTAATATCTGGGGAAAGAGTATTAGATCGAATAGATCATCTATGAAAAAGCCAATAACATAGCTATTTTTAAATGTAGGCTAAAGATAATTTTGTAACTTTTTATTGTTGTCATTGCAGCCATACCTGGGGATGTTTCTCCTCTGACAGCCAGAGTCACCCGAGTGGTCTCCATAGTTTACACAGGCACAGAGAAAGAAACAGGCGGCAAAAGCAATCTGAAAAACAACAGGTTTGAAATTATTATTATGAAGAGAAAAAAAAAGTTGATCAGAATCACCAGGTTAATCAGTTACAACAGATGGACTGTGGCTTGTTACAAATCAAGTGCACATAAATAACGTTTCTTGCTTGTCAAATCATATTTCATCCTTACAATATGTTTTTCCTCATCAGAATCAGCTTTATTAGCCAAGTTAGTGTGTACACAAACAAGGAATTTGACTCTGTTTTTTGTGAATAGACACACAGACGGCATCTTGGAAGTTTGTGATCAATACTGTATGGTGATACAATGGTGATATGTTTTCACCCCTAGCCCTTAAGGACCAAGGACTAGGGGGTCAGATGGAGAAATGGGATTCAGCCCAAACATTATGGTGACGTCACAGGTCTTCAATGAGCCCAAGCACGGGACCCAAAAAATGTCAAATTTATCACAGGTTCTGTGGACCAATTATCAGGCAAAATAATTATAATATGGTAAATGATATAAAGGCTTAATAAACCAGGGCGTCTGCTGGTGGACTGGTGGGCTGCCATCACAGGAAGATAGCATAGACTTCATTCGTCTGACCCAGCTCCATCCACGTTGTCTTTTCTTCTTTAACTGTCTATTTTTGTCAAATTTCGGATTAGCCGACGTCATGCACTACGCCACCGGTAGCCGCCCACCTCACGAAACATTATTTAACGGATTTATTTCAAGTTAACGTAACGTAGGCCGTTTTCAGACAAGAAAACAGGCTGTAATGTCCCTTTCTCTTTAAAGACAAACGGACGCCAGTGACTAGCAACACTGGTACGATACAAGATTTCAAAACAATCATGGCAGCCAATATTCACGTTAGCCTACCTTGTTGATTTCGGCCGTGAACGTTGTGTATCGCCCTTGGCTGACTCGAAGATGGAGGGGCTCACGGGAACATGCTCCTAGACAGTGACCGGCACACCTAGCTAGTTATCCTGCAGAAAGGTGTTGGCCCAAGCGAAGCATAATCTCACCAGCCGGTTCATCGTTATAACGGCTTGACTTTAACGATAAAAAATAGAGCACAAAAATAACGCCTGGGCCAATAACACAATAAATAAAAACGGCCAACACACCCCAAAGATGATACTATCAAGAGGTTGTAGCTAAAGTTAGAGAGCCTTGCGGTAATCAACGACTCTGACTAATGGTTGACGGGTCGAACGGTTGAGGGTTTTGCAAACAGTATCAAGCATTAAAAGTTAGCTAGCCATAATAAAAAAAAACAATACTTCCGGTGTATACTTTCAAAGTAAAGCATTTATTGAGCAACATACTAATGTGAACGTAAATAATTAAAGAAACAATTTAGAGAAAACAACGAGGCAAAAAAAATATCTTAATTTATATTATTTAATAATAAATATTTTATATCTAATCATATTTTCAAATATATTATTGTAACCTACACTGCACACAAAAATGAGACCATCACTGTTGGGTACATTTGTGCTACCTAATTGTCCAATATGAAACTGACAGCGGACATTTGGTAAACTTTTCCAACCTACATTTGGCATAGCAAGTGAGGCCTCACTTACATAGCACACAGTTTAGAATTTCTCCACTGCTGTGGATTCAAAACAGGGCCATAACTACTATTTCTGTAAATGTGGGGCTTTAATTACCCAATGAGATAGTGGCATTGAATGATTACACAGCCTTTCTGGGCTTTAAAGGCAGGTTCTGCTCGTCTATATATATATATCTTTCAAAGTTATTATTCTTTACCACAATTACAGCTATGGCTTAGAGTAAAAGTATTTAGATTTGGGAGACACAATTCACTGATGCCATGAATGAAGAAAGACATTGGGATTTAAAACCATTCACTGTTTAAACAGAGCTAAATAAAACAAAAATAAAAATAAATATAAAAAATGAGGTAGGTTGAATTGTACCTGAAGCATGGCTTCGGTATCTTTAACATTCTCAATGTAGATCCAAGGTGCATTCTCCAATACTGTAGTACTTTTATTTTGAATGTAGGATTTCCGTATATGATCTTTGATTTCCTGTTGTGGTCTGTCTTCCGCTAGCTACTTGACAGGGCTGGCTCATACCGCCCTGTTCTGGATAACGTGCTTGATACAGTGAATGTTGCATAAATGATTAGGTAGTACGTTCGGCCCCAAAAAGTGGTAAACAAATTAGAAAGTCGTATGTATTCTGCTGCCAATTTGTTGGTGGAACAGATGACGGTTAAAGTGACGCAGTAAAAAAAAAAAAATTGTTATGCTTTTAGATAACTGCAGTAGACTAACGTTACATTGCAATTCTGGAATTTTCTTTCATTTAGTACATTTTACAACGAGTCGAAAACAAGCTAACTTCAAATTAATAACGAAATAACAAGGCTTTGGTTGTTTTTCGAAGTGGAGGCTGTCTTCACCGCAGTTCCTAGAGATAAGTTTTTGTTGAGGCTAAGAAGAATTCTTGACTGTTGACCGAAAACATGTCCTTATAGGAATGAGATATGTCCTTACCGTTTTCTACGAACGCCTCCAGTTGCACAGCTGAAATGATATAGCCTATAACGACGCTTGACGACAATATTCATCTAGATTCAGCCGGGTGACTGTGGGACAGATCACATTACTCCAGTATTCCTCATGTCAACAGACTTTCAATCAGATTTGTCCCTGCCATCAACGCATTCACTTTCACCTTCACATATAGGCATAGGCCTATATGTATATACATACATATACCACATACATTGGTTTTTACCCGGGAGGTAACACAAGGGTTAAAGAAAAGTATTTCTTTAACCCTTGTGTTGTCCTCACGGCTTTTTTTCGGGAACATTCTTTTTCTTTAACCCTTGGGTTAACAACAAGGACAACGGGTAAAAAACAGATAAACATTTGACATTTTTATCCCTTTTTCAGACTCTTTGTAGTTTTCACTAACACCACCTTACTAGTTTTACACTACTTTTTGGAATTCATGGCCAATAACCCTTTTATAGAATATATATATATAGAATTACACCTAATATTTGAGTTAAAAAAAGCAGAAATTATTAATCATTTTGACTAATAGTTAAGATCAGAGGAATGAAAGTGATCAATTGTATTTGCAAAGAGCGTTGTATGGAATCCAATCCATTTTCTGTGGTCATTTGGTTAAAAAGAAACTCATATTTCAGATATAGACATTTTTTAAAGGGGTCAAACTTGACCCAAGGACGACAGGAGGGTTAAGAAAGTTCAGGTTTTATCCTCAGAAACTGTGGCAAATAATGTAGTGTATATTGTATATAAAAATATATGCATTGAGTGTATTTCTTGCACGTTGTTATGAATTGTGTGTTGGATTATGTCAGTTTTCTTTACTCATTTAACAGACTATCTTGCCAAACCCACAGTTTATAGGCTCTGAGTTAGGACAAAGTGCCTTGCTTAAGGGAATGTCATCAGTGAGTATATACATATGCAACATAATGGGTTATGGATTATATGATCAGGTTATTTTCACGGCCTTGTCGACCACAGGCACATTGGACACGTTATCAGTACCCCAGAGGGTCTTTAGATAAAGTGATGCACCGATTGACAAATGTTTCAGGTTTCTGTCATGTTTCATTCTCTTTCTTTGTCACTGTTAGGTAACTGCCAACCATTTGTCACAATGCTGCAGAAGAGAGATGTGTGACTCGGATTCTGAGCCACTTGCACACAGTCAATGGTTCCGACTTCAGACAAAGGTATAGGTTGTAGCCCCCTCCAGTGTTCAAGAGGGGAAGAAACACTGCAGTATAAATAAATGAAAGTGATTCAGACTTTTCCAGGACTTCAGTTTCCTCAGAGTGAATTTCTTCATCTCTGGCATGCCCGAGGCCTCTTATAATAATCCTACATATGTGGAAACAAAGTAGTGTCAAGTCTTTTGATGAATCAGGGATTACTAAATCCCTCTTGTTTTGGATAAGGCAGACACTGCAAAGTACTAATAAGCTACAATGGGGAGGATTAGAGTTTATATTTTAGGATGAGCTGTTCCTTAAAGGATGCTGTCTTCACTTCTTGTCTGGCTTTGTTAATGAACACCAATGGGACCCTGCTGTGATGAGGCTGAGTAATCCATCTGGCCCTGGCAAATGGTGAAAATCTTGGCCCTGGATGTTTCGAGCATGACAGGTTTTGGAGATCTAAATGGCTGCAAGAGTGCTTGTATGGACCACATGGACCAATGGACCAATGCTGAGATGTGGTTTGAGATGGCAAGAAAAGAAAGGGATAGAGAGAGAGGAGACATTTTGGTATTTCTGTTGTCCTCGGGTCAAATTTGACCCCTTTTAAAAATGTCTTTCTCAGAAATATGGCATTTTTAACCAAAGGATGGATCCAGTCCACACATAAAGTATATTAAATACTAACATATAACGTAGCCTATATAAAAATGGGGCTGGGCAATATGGCCAAAATCTTTTGTCTCCATATAGGTCATTTCATAAATCAATTGTGATATATATCACGATATAGCATTTTTACTGGTAATTAAATAGTCTATAGGAAACAAAAAACACATGACAATATAGGACTACAATCCCCACAGTGCTCCAGCCAATTAGCCTGAGACAGGTGTGGACGATTTGAAGCGAAAGTCACGGGAGAGAGACAGTTTATCGTTGTAACGGAAGCCGATAATGTAAGTTTGTTAACAATTTTATCTAATTGTTGTAATTGTCCAATTTGTTTTGTTGAATGTGAGTTGAAAAAAAAAGCCGTTATTGATTTGTATTAACCACACGAGCCAAGCGACATCAAGTCAGCCTCTCGAGCCAAACAACTGGGTAGCTAAAGCTAGCCAAATAGCTTGAAAGGAAACGACTTAGAAATGTCTATATGTATCTTCAAGGCTATAAAGTGGCTTTTAAAAACCATTTATAAGGAAGCCACGACAATAGAGCTGCGTGATAATACATACGGGCTCAATTTAATTTCCTTTTGATCGAGTTTTTTTTGTCTCTGTGGGTTGACCATAGACTGTTAATATTAAGGGTTGACCGGTAAGTAGCTGTTAGCCTAGCTAGCTGGCCCATTTTCTAGTTCTCTTTTAATTGGTGTTGACAGAATGTGAGAGCTTTAGTTTACACACACATTTAATTTTCTGAATAGGCTTGCATATTGAAAACATGGTTTACACAGCAACATATCGTATAACCCACTGCTGGCAGTTTGATACATAGGACAGTGAAATACCTTAACATAAACTACCTTATCAACCAGTAATGGTTGCAGTGTAAATTGAATAAGACAATATTTCTGTGACCCTTTTTCACTTTTCAGAAACAGCAGTTTGACCTATATAGAGAGGCATGCATGCTTTTTACTTCATTGTATCACTCCACCTCTAGTTCAGCAAACTAGAAAGCTAGAAGTATTCACCAATGACCTTTGTGCTGGGGGGCAGTTGCTCACTCTGTCGGCCCTGTTGCATTTTGTTGCAACCTGTTCTCAGATCTATCGCCGTTCCATGGGCAGAAGGGGACGTAGCGAACCCAAGATTGGGACGATAGGCAAGAGGTTATGCCAAAGGGAAGGTCATACACCTCTTCAGTTGACAAGGTGTAACTTGAGTCCTCAAGATGTACTCTGTTCCAGGCTAAGAGGCCACGCTCACTTTTGGTCCCTGAGACAGTGGAATTAGACTATTAGACCACATTGTCTTTTCTATGGCACACATACATTCACATGCATTGACTGCTGTGGGATTATCAGCCTTCCACTTTAGCCTACCAGGAATTGTGTTATCTAGGAAGAAGCCAAGAAACCCTCCCACGAACATGTGTGTGGTCAACAATATGCGCAACACTTGGTCTACCTCTTTAACACCTGAGTCACACACAAAGGGCAAAAAACATTAGTGCAATACAGTGAAAATACTTTCAGATTGATATCCATCAATTGCTTTTCTTATCAAGATAAAATACTGAATGTAAGCTGTTAAAGTAATGTAATGTCATATACAGTGTACCTGTTTCTAAGAAATCTGGATTCTTCATTATCCAGTTTGGAATAACGAGTGCAGAAAACATGGAAAAACCAAAAACAAATATATTCCTGGAGGAATTCATGTCTGTGGACTGTAAATGAGATGTCAGAAATAAAAGAATACAACAATTGAATACTAGCAAAGCATTTGGAATCAATTTGGCTAAATATCAAATCATGCATTACCTGCAGATCAGAAATTCCTGCTGCAGTTATGACTCCAAACATGATAAGGAACATCCCTCCCACCACGGGGGTGGGAATGGTGGTGAAGATGGCTCCAATTTTACCCAGCATCCCAATCAAAATCATGAAAACTCCACTCAGAAGAATCACTGTTCGGCTACCTACCTGTTACACAGTAAAAGTAGTTTTGAAATATGAGAGTTTTGCTTAATCAACCTAGTTATGAAATCATGCAGTTTAAATGAAGGTTAAACTATAATGTTGACATCACTTTCATATCTCACCTTGGTGATACCCAGGGCAGCCACATTCTCACTAAATGAGGTAGTGCCGTTGCCTGTGCCGAAGGTCCCTGCCAACAAACTGCCGAGCCCTTCAACACCAATGCCCCGGCTAATGGCGTGCTTAGGAGGGGGTGGCGCCCCTGACAGCCCGGCACATGCATGGTAGTCCCCCACAGACTCTGCCATGGAGCATATTATTCCAGCCATTATGCCAAACACACCTGCCAGGCTCACAGTTGGCATGCCCCACTGACCTGAATGAGAAGTCAAAATGGCAATTCTTGGATAGTTTCAGCAATGTCGTAAACCTTCTGATTCTACACCCACTATACTAATTGCTTTCCCTTTTTGTGGTCTTACCAGGATAAGGAAATGTGAACCAGGAAGCCTTGTTCAACACATCTCCCTTCACATCAGTGCGAGCCAGGTGGCCGTATTGGGCTGGATCCGATGGTAGGACATCATAGATAGTGAGGAGGTAGCAGACTAACCATGAGACCGAAATGCCCAGCAGAATCTAATACATATCTAATATTAGTGTCAGTATTTCCAAACAACCATAAAATAATAACAAATATGCCATCAATAATGTAGTATAATAGTCTTTAACATGTATCTGAGTGTATTGGGATGACTTTCCTGAACATACAGGCATTATTTGGAAGATATAGAACTTTGAGGTGTGCAGTTTCTTGGCTTTGCTATATGCAGGAACAAGGATTGGTATGCGGCGGAGGTACTGGGAGAACAAGATGATCAGCACTGTGGTCCTGTGTGTGTGTATAAGAACTGTCATTAGCTGGATGATGCAAAAGTATAGACTGATATTATACTTGAAACAAGTGAGTGGTGACACCATCTTTACTGAAGGAAAAGGCGAGCGCTTACGTACATAGCAGATATGCCCCAGTGGCTGCCAACCTTGTCTCCAGCTGAATCGTACAGTGACAGGCCTATGAGAGAGACTGTGGGGGCAATGGTTAATGGGCCAATGAAGCGCATGAGGAAACCGATGAGCCCAGAGAAGCCGACCAGGATCTGGATGACAGAGGCCACCATGATAGACCCCTGCAGCTATGGACAGGAACACAATAACATCACCACTCTTTCTTTGGTTTAGTGACTTTAACACCAATTTGACTGGTTACTTCCCATGACAGAAGCTAAAGGAATTCACTGAATTAATTATTAGCTCCACAGAAGTGCTTGCTTTGCCTGTTTGTTGGGTTTTTATCAATTCTGTGGATCCACAGTGTGTAAGCTCACTGTTCTCATACGGGTCTGCCACACTTCTATAAAGAGAGGTGAGGACGTGTTGACCAGACTGGCGTTCTGGGTCCAAGCTGGGCATTTCCACTCCGGCATGGACAACATAGCCATGGCCGGGGTCACCAAAGCAAATGTACCGCCCTGCAGAATGGGAAGCCTACAGGTGTGATAGAAACAAACATTTCTGTCACATAAAAATACAAATTATATATGGTGGTGTTAATGATTTTTATTAGGCCTACTACTAAATCTATTTTTGAAGTTATTGTTAGCAAAAATGATGTCAAACATGCCTAACAAAAGAATATTTGTACAAGGTAACAAGACTAGAGTCTACAGCCACACGACAAGCTCAGTAGGACTCAGACTGTACTAAATGCTAATGTCAGCATGCTTACATGCTCACAATGAAAAGGTTAACACGCCCATGTTTAGCAGATAGGTTTAATGATATGTGCACAATCTTAGTTTACATGCTAACATTTGTAAATTAACAGTAAACCCAGTTTTAAGTTGAAGCTCATGGGAATGTCAATAGTTTTTTGGTAAAAATGAACACTTGCATACTGTATTAATCATACTGTATTAGTAATTATATATTAATATTATAACTAACATGTTAACAACTGCATAAGAAATATTTTAGGTCTATAGCCGTTACTATTGTTTCTTTACCAGCTAACTGCTTAGTGTGTCTCTCATTTATTATAGTGCTGGGTAGGAAGCATACACATTTTTTTTTTTTTTTTTTTTTGCAGATACCCGCTGTTGCTTGAAAATGGTTTGATGAGAGCAGTGAGACTAAACCCAAAAGAAACAATGGGGACGTGAAGCTAAGTCTCTGTAAGCTCTGTTGGTCATAGTTAATTCATCAACAACATAAATATACCAACTTTTGGAACTTTAAGAATTAGACTAATTTGAGTGTTTAAGTAAAAAAAACCTTTCCCAGGGTATAACTATCTTGCCAATCATTTGTTACAGGAGGATGAGTGGTGCGATGAACTAGCACCAGCACTCTGACCTTACACCGAAGGTGACTTGCAGCACAGTGATCAGGCCCGAGGTGAAGAAAATGGTGTTGATGAGACAACTCTGGGTCAGGCTGTCGTGCTGCAGACACAGCCCCTCCGCAAGAATGAGGGGGATGGAGACAATCCCACCAAAAGCTGTCAGGTAATGCTGCACAGGGGAGGAACAGTGATGACAATGATGAATTGACGGTATTGATGACATCCTTTGAAAAATTAGCACGTCATTTTCTGTCTCTGGGTTGATAAAACAATGCATCCTTTCCATTTAGAGTAATTGACAGCTACAATATGTAATTAAAGTGACAGGCCTAAAAACGGACCAGTCCCAGCAGTGCACCTGGTTTCACAACTATGCAATTATCAATGTTAACAACTGACAATGTCACCAATTTAATTGAACGGCCACTGATAAACTTGCAAAACTTGCGCCATCTAAATGATCTAGTCCCAATAAATTAATTTAAGGCCATGTTAAAATGCCACGTAATTCAAAAAAATCCTTTCCTCTGTGTGATTGTTTCTATGCTGTATTTCTGTTTATATTGTAACTGGTGTGCCGTCTTGGCCAGGTCTTTCTCGAAAAAGATTTCAATCTCAAGGGACTTCTTGGTTAAATAAAGGTTAAATAAAATAGTCTTTATGCACGACTGCCCACTTTGGGGATCTCCCAGTGCTGCTGGAAATACTGCCGCATCTCACTCTTTTTGACCGAATGTCCGTCACCTGCTTTCTTTGTTATAATTTTAAATGGCTAACTATCTGTCCAATCTGAGTTTTCTGTCACACGAGTAAAACTACTCTTGAATGCGCACGTTCCACCAAAACAAGTTCCTTCCCTTGGCTTTTTTGCACCGGCAACGTGGCTCCATCCGGCGCTTAGTTCCGCCCAAGGTGATTGTGATGGTTAAAAGAAATGCTAATAATTCAGAGCTTGTTTTTGGGCTAACCAGAACCTCCTCAGCAGCACTTTGGAATTGAACCTAGTACACTGCTGTCACTGGTTAGTTTTCTGACCTGTTCCTTTAACTGTAGACCTACCTATAAAGAACATGTGATTCAAAACTAAATATAAAACATTTTAGGATGCTATTTTATATTACCCCAATAACAATGTGGGTTCAACAGCCACAACAAACGAAAATATTCACAAGACATTTATAGAACCTTAGAGTCCTTTTCACACCCACCTGTATGGCCAGAAAAGTGCAAAGGTACCAGGGTGGAACATCAGTCACACCATAGGTTGGTTTATTTGTGTCTTCCTCGTTCTTTCTGTCCTTTCCTCTTTGATGATCAATGACATCCATCTGCAGCACCAACATTTTGTTTTAACATTCTGAACTTTGTATAGTGTAACAGAAGGACATTTCAGGTAGATTGACATCTTAACAACATATAGACATCTATCTGTTAATGTCTGTCATCTCTATTTTTGTGTTTCTGTATAATGAATTTGAAAGTGTGAAGCTTTATGCTCTTTTTCTAATCAAAACTACATAGTGCTGTGTGGGCCCTGCTTAAAGGCTGTGCGAGGTTAGAGAAACTGTCAGCAAAAGTTTCAGAACTTTTAGAAACTTCCAGCATACGTTACTCTCACTAGTCTAAGCCCGTAGCAGATATAATTAGAACTATGAAGTGCAATCTTTACTCTTTAACAAGATAAGATAACAAGATATATCAAAAGCAGTTTTTCTCCTGAATGTTTACGGTGCTTGGTGATGCTGACTGTGTTTACAAAGACTACTTAAAATGCCAACACACAGTATATTTATTATAAGTCATTGTACTCACATCAAATGCAAGATTGTCAAGTCCACAACTTTCCTTCCCTGCAGCCATTGCAACTCCACTATAAGATAAAAACTGACTTCAGGAGATGGAGTTCTTCTCACAAGAGGTGAATTGGAAAATAAGGGAACCAGGAAGACCACATTTAGTTTGTCACCATTTTAGAGCTTGTTGGGTGTATTCATCTGAGGACAAAGTTCAGCTCACTAATCCTTTAGTTACGTATTCTGTTATTAGTGTTAGACCCATTTGTTATCTGTGGAATCTGGGAGGGACATCTTTATGTCATGGTCCTTTAGTTATCATAAAAGGTAATTCTCATTCTTCCTGACTGTCACAGCCAGTGTTTAACTGTGGTTTTATCCGTCTTGCGCATGTGCATGTATTTAATATTACCAAAGTCATGTGATCAGGGGTCCGTTTTGGGATGGAGGTTTAATGAACGTTTAATGAGGTCAACCCTGAACTCTGAGTTGGTTTACCCTTACATGGGAAACTGAGTTTTTGATTCCAGAATAGATGATTCGAGTGGGTTCAATCAACTCTGAGTAGGTTGACTCACAGTTAAGCTGCGTTCTATTTTCCGACTCGCACCTCGGATATCGTAATTCTTCCTTGGTGTCCACAAGGGTTGTCCGGGTTCGGAGCTCGGAAATCCGAGGAAAGGGGGTATGTTGCTAGGCAACATCTGGCTTTCTAGTTGGAACTCCGACTGATAAATAATATAACGCGGCAATTAGCGCGGGCACCACCACAATAACAAGGTAGCATGAATGGAGCCACGATACCACAACCACAAACAAACTGGTCAGTGAAAATACTTCTGCGCACATATGGCGAGGTTGAACGTGTATTTAGTTAAAAAAGCATTACAGCAGCTGCAGTAAAACCGCAAAAATTGGTGTGGGAGAAAACTGCTGCTTGAGTACATGAATATTTTTTCAATTGCCATTTGTCTGATTTTTAAAGGCTTATTCAGTACAAACCATGTTGTGTGCCGATGGTTACGTTTAGAAGTCAGAGAGACTTGTACAGGCTTATATATGGGTCTGATAACCATTTTATTAAGTCAGAAGTGGACCACAGAGTTTCTGTCTTTGTCTGTTCTGCCTGAAGGCTGCTGGAATCGGCTGGAAACTGTCCAACTTAGGATCTTTGTCACCGCCCCTGGTCTGCTGCCGTCTGCTCTCATCCACTTTACAGGTGAGACGTAGATTGTCTGGAATGAGCCTATTATCAGTACCCCAGAGGGTCTGGATTATACTGTGATAGAGGAACCTTTGGTTGGCAAATAAGGTTTTAGCACCCTTGGGTAACCTCCAACTATTTGTTAAAAATGCTGCAAAAGAAAGAACTGTGACCATGATTCTGATCCATGTTCTTTTCTTTGCATACGGTCCATGGTTCTGACTTAAAACCAGCCTGTAGCTCCCCCCAGTGTTAATGTAATATACCATGTCATAGATTGACAAGGAGGGAAAACACATTGAAGTATAAATAAATGAAAGTAAATCACATTTTCCAGAAAATGTGTTCTTACAGTGGAGCTCTTTTATAATAATCCTACATATATGGAAACAAAGTGTCAAGTCTTTTTGTGAATCAGGAATTACTGAGCCCTACTTGGTTTTATTAGGGCAGACACTGCAAAGTACTAATTAGTACAACGAGAATGATAAGACTTTATATTTTAGGATGAGCTGTTCCTTAAAGCAGTCTGGCTTCACTTCTTGTCTGACTTTGTTAATGAACACCAGTGGGGCCCTGCTATGATGAGGCAGAATTATCCATCTGACCTCCTGGGCACCCAGCAGCGCTCGCATTAGAGGCACAACCTGCTAATATATATATATATATAGATAGATAGATACATACGATAGACATTTTAATATTGTTTTGATATACTGTATATCGTCCCCCAGCCTTATATGAAGATGTATATAACTAAGAATGAGTAAAACAAATCCAAATAATATAAGAACTGAAGGCAGACAGCTAGGCTAAAAGGTTTTGAGCAGCATCCAGACAGCAGTTTCAATCTGGATTAAAGTCAGTGTCAGAATTTGTAATAAAGTTTTACAAATAGTGAGTATGACATGGTAATGGTGTGCTGATTAATCCAGTATTTTTAAGCACTGAAGTATCGGAAATCCCTGCCACTGAGCTCAGCAAAGGAACAGACCTGGGGTCTCATTTATAAAACGATGCATAGGATCCTTATTACAAGTGTGCGTACGCCCAAAAGTCAAAAATCCATACGCATAAAATCACGCACATCTGTAAGAAATGTTCACTTCATAAATCAGATTACCTACAAGTGTGCGTATGTGAATCAGCCTCTTATCCCGCCCTGTACACACCCATTTTTAACCATACATAGTCAATGCAAAGCACCATGCCGATAAGTATGTTAATGACCCTGGCAGTTCATGCATGACAACTAGCGGAGAAAAAGCAACAAAAAAAACTCTCATATGCTCTGGAATTGCTGCAAGTCGAATTATAATTTTGGTCTGTTTTCACACAGTATAAACCTGACTAGGCAGACAATACGGCACTCGGACAGCTTCGGTATATACCAGACTTACACGTATATAAGGTTTAACCTGAACTATATTATTAGCAAACAAGTCCTAGGGATCAAGTTAAAGATGATAATGTTTATATAAAACACTTAGCCGGTTGCCCCCAAGAGTTGCGAGGATCTGTATTTGGATGGCATGATTCCGGCGTGTTGCCCTCTCCACTGGACCCAAATCAGTCAATAGATCCAAGAGTGCAGCTTTAGGAAATTAAAATTGTCATATTAGCCAGTCATGGTCCCTGAAGACTCTTTCTGTCCCAATTCTGCCATTGGGGGTTAGTCCCCCGGCAGAGCCAGCCGGCATGTACAATGTACATCATGCAGCATTACGCAAGGGGGGGGGGTCACAGCATTATTTTGTGATTAACACCTTGCCTAAAGCAAAGCATCAACTATATCCCCCACCCAGACATACAATCTGAACATTTCATTATACTGTGTTCTACCGTCATCTAATGGTAGGGTATTTGATGCTATCATGTATTCCATGAAGTCGGGCCATTCACTCAGTCTGAGTGCAAATAACACTGCTGGAATTATCTTCATGACAACGTGGATGACACGGAGAGAAAACTTGTGTGAGGCATCAATACTTGAAAATCTTAAGAGTAATCATTATTCCATCTGCGTCTCCAATTCCCATTGTCTCCAAAAATGTGCTTTTATGGCTCACTTAAGGAGCCCAAGGCTTAACCTGCTTTTATTTTAATAATTTACCATAGTCTTCCTCACACATTGACTGTTTGAGTGCATAACACCGTTTCCTGCTGCACATTGCCAGAACCTTTTGTACTGAATAGGAACCTATCAATCAACCAGCATATGTCCAAAAAGATGTCATTATTTGTATTGTCATTATTTTCTTAAATGAAACAAGTTACTGGGGAGCGGTTATGGATACCTCCTTCTTATTGATGTATTTGCTTAACATCATGTTTTTTTCTAATTTTTTAAGCTTGAATCAATTTTCTAAGAATGGAAAAATAGCCACTAATGTTGAAATCCCAGGGAAGTAATGTGAAGCCACTACATATGCAGTACACATAATCAGTCAAATTAATAAATGTGTGTACAGTAAATGAGATCAGCGGAAATAAGACTTATCTGTGCATTTATTGGATATTTTATTTATCTATACCCTGAGCAGTCTCAAATTTGCCTGCAGTGTGATCCCCATACACAGTCTCTCTCTCTCTCTCTCTTTCTCTCCTTCATTCTTTCTGTTTGGTTCTCTCCTCTTTTTCTTAACTCCATTTGGGGTTATATATATGTCCAAAAGATAAACTTATTATTTAAAAGCTTTCAAGAGCTTACGATAGATCTTATAAAGTGCCTAAAAGTTCAGGAGGACTGATGAGCTAATTTGAATTCCAAAACACAGGAAATAAAAGCTATCCCTCATTGCTGAAGTGTCATAGACAGAAAAAGAATGTGATGCTGGCAAATTTAAAGCCTTCCCTGATGAACAGAGAATCGCTAAGTTATCATTATCATATCCTATTGAAATGCAGATCACTGACAGAATTTTACATAAAACCCACTTGTGAATCCCTACGCAAAATCTCTTTCAAGAACACCAACTTACAAAATGGAATATTTGGATATGTGTTCCAAGCAAGCTACAAAAAGACCTTTTACAGAAAAGTTGAGATTTTAAAGTGCAAATTAAACATTCTATTGTGCCATCTTGAAATAACCGAGGGTGCAGCCAACCATTGATTTGTGGTCCAAAATGGGCCTCGGGGAGAATTGATGGCTCCACAGATCAACGCATTACACTGCATCCCACCTGCCTATCACAGCTGGTAAGGTAGAGGAAATGAATACGCAGAGAAAGAGATGAAGGCATGGAGGGGAAAGAGAGATTGAAAAGATGTGTTATCTCTGTTTGCTTTTGCAGAAAGAAACACAATAACAGCTAGAGGGGTTGCTGCTGTGGGTTTTTAGGCAGTTGCCTAGATCAATGTGAAGATGTGTGATAATACATTTATCCACAGGCTAAATTTAATTTCCTTTGAAAGAGGAGAATGAAGGATGCATTCTCTTTTTTTTTGAAAGATTATTTTTTGGACATTATAGGCTTTTATTTGTATAGGACAGCTGAAGACATGAAAGGGGAAAGAGAGTGGGGGAATGACAAAGGGCTGCAGGTCAAGGAGTCAACTTCTATATATGGCCGTGCGCTCTACCAGGTGAGCTCAATGGGGTAAGCAAGCGTCCTCAAAGCGTAGCTCTAATGGCGCCATTTTAATGCAACCAAGCACTCACCCGCTATTAGCATCCCATTGACTGCCATTCATTTTGGCGCCACTTTGACAGTGAATAACTTAACATCTGAAGCATTTAAAAACTTTTAGTTGTTAGTTGTCCGTCTCTGCAAGATGATTGAGATTTCTCTTGCGCAGCTACCAGAAGACTTGCAGCTTTCAGACAGGTTGCTCACGTCACATCTACATTTTCAAGCTCAGTTGGAGTAACGTCTAGCCATAGCCGGAAAAGAGCTTCTAATATTTACTGGTCTCCGTCCAGAACAACGGGATATGTTGGCCCATTACTTTAACTGTCTATGGGTGAAATACCCATGCGCTCTGAAAAAGAATTCTCAGTAACGGGGGAACAGTAACACTTTAATCGTTAAGTAGTTGTGGTGTTGACAGAAGGTGAGAGCTTCAGTTCACACACAGATATCTGCATTTCTCTCTTTTTATATATATATATATATATATATATATATATATATATATATATATATACACACACACTCACACTCACTCACCGGCCACTTTATTAGGTACACCTGTCCAACTGCTTTTTAACACTTAATTTCTAAGCAGCCAATCACATGGCGGCAACTCAGTGCATTTAGGCATGTAGACATGGTCAAGAGAATCTCCTGCAGTTCAAACCAAGCATCAGTATGGGGAAGAAAGGTGATTTGAGTGACTTTGAACGTGGCATGATTGTTGGTGCCAGAAGGGCTGGTCTGAGTATTTCAGAAACTGCTAATCTACTGGGATTTTCACGCACAACCATCTCTAGGGTTTACAGAGAATGGTCCGAAAAAGAAAAAAAACATCCAGTGAGCGGCAGTTCTGTGGGCGGAAATGCCCACATTTAGTTACTTATTAAAATTAAGTAATTACTCTGTTTTTCAAAAAGTTGGATTTTGGGAGGGACACATACCTGTTTCATGTTCACTTATAAGTTCTTGTAGAAAAAGGACATTATTTAGGTTTGGAAGACGCATACAGCATATGGATGGATGGATGGTATCTTCAAGTATCTTCAAAAACTCTTCTCTGACAGGGGGAAGCTGCTTACTTTTGGTAATTGAATCAATTCATGTTGATGAAAAAGAAAACTCTTAACCAAGAGTTTCTAGACAACTGACAGTTTCAACTCAATGGTTTGTTTGATCATGGTTTACATTTAGCGCTTCCCTCAAACTTTCACAATCAGTTGACAGGACAAAATTGGGAAGATGGTTAGATAAAGAGATTTAGGCCTTCAAAGAGAGGAAGTTGACTTCACTCGAGGGGGAAGAGAATGTGGAGACTTGATATGATCTCTCTGTGTGGTGCTGATAAATGTGTCAAGGCAGGTGCAGCAAAGCATCTTGGAGAATTGTCGTGTGAAAAAACACACCCTGCTGTTTTATAACAGGATGTTAACAATTTTAGGACAGTAACATGTTCAAGTGCAGTGCTTATCCTTATGTCTTATCCCCCCATTCTTACTGAGTTGAATTAATGACACCAGTAGAAACAGTTTCACAGGACTAAACCAGGTCAAACTTGCCACAACATAAGGAGGAACTAATTGAAAAACAAGGCATGACAGTCTAATCACATTCTTCTATAATAATAATAATAATAATAATAATTATGTGTGCTGTTGGGCTCTGTACTTAGGGAGTCATTTATATTCTAAAGGACGCTCTTTTCAGAATACCTTTTAATGTCTTTAATGTCATTGGCTGCAATATCGCACATCATTAACTCGCTGCTACATGTTCAGAGATAATGTCACTTTATCATTTTGTGACTTTTAAGGCACTTTCATTTTTCATGTTTTGCATTTAAAGAAGCAATTCAGCCAATTTATGGGGAGAAAATATTCTGGTTTGAGTTTCTTTCTTAGCTCTGCTCATTAGAAGTTTACTCCCTAATGATTTTGTGTGCAAATTGTACACGATAAAAAAATTATACTGCCACGTGATGGTGCTTATATAACATACTGAGTGTCACTGCGCAGACAAATTGTGACAGGGAAAGGTGGGATGCGGAGTGTAAACACACACACTTGGGTTTGAAATCGGCAGAGAACATTCAGTCAGCAGACGTCGCAGCACATAAAAGCATTTGTTCATCCAGCAACAAGCCATTGTGTCTTAGTGGCCTGAGGGAACTAGTAGTAAACGAAGAGAAATGTTCTCTGAAGCTCTCTGTGCATATTTAATCAACAATTTGCTGAAAGCATAGTAAGTCAAGCTAAAAAGTAGCTCAAACATTCAAATGCAGATGAGTAAATGTGTAATGCTGGTCTGTCTCGGTGAAGTAGCTCTCAGAAACAGGTTATAAAAGAGTGTGTGCATGTTTGTTTGTGGCACTCCGCAATGCCTTGCTATCACCTCTCATATATGTCCGCGGGAATGATAGCTAGCAGTGAGACATTCATGTCTCCCCTCAGACAAACCAGTAGAGACTGACTCGGCCTGAGGAGGATCTGCAAGTTTTACATAAACATGCACATGTTGCTTGCCCCAACTCCTCCAGCTGTGAAAAATGTGATTATTTGCTGAATGGTTCATACTTGTCTCCAAAGCAAGCAAGTGCCAGCACCAATCCATTCAAATAGGACATTGATGTTTACACGAGGGTGAGGGTCCTTGCAGAGAGGCAGGCTCAGTGCTATTGATTTAAGAAACATCCTCCCTAGATTTTCATTACCAAGAGCAACATCCCAACTAAAGCCTGATTTTTATCCTAAAACATGTCCTGATTTTAGTTACTAATCTCTTACCTTTTTTCTAAGTTTTTATTATCTCCCTATATCTACAAGTAAAAAACGTACACCTAAAGAACTAGCATGCCTGAAACATAATTTCTGAATTGATAATATTTGGGTATACACAAATGGAAATGTAGCAGCAGCTAAACAGGCAGTGTCACTCAAGTGTCTTGAATATTTAGCAATCAATTTGCACAACAAACACAAAAAAGCATGTTCGCTCCCTCGTTGAATAAGCAGAACAAGAGTGACCGATGTCCACTTGGAGTTGATCCAGTTACTGTGGTCAGACTCGGAGCAAATAAGGTCCCCCAAAAGTGATGTAAGCGAGAGAGGCATGAAAATCACATAAAATACGATTTGCTATTTAAATCCTGGACAAAGGTTACCTATCAAACCAGAAGGCGTCATTGAATGTGACGGAGAAGTTGCCTTTGAGGCTCGGTCTAAGGTCAGTCTAAACACCTAGGTAACAACGTCTTAACCTTTGAACCTGAGGAAGAATTTAAACAAAGTAATCCACTTTCTCCATCCATACCACTCTGTAACCCCCCTTGTGAGCAATGTTTAAAATCACTGTCAGTTTAGCTAAAGAGCTGAAGGTCAGAGCAGCGAAGATGCTTCAAGACAGCATCAATCATCTTTAATACCATGTCAATGTGAGAGACTTTAACTATTTAGGTGTTATATCACTCTGTATATTGTATGCTAGGCAGCGTTGATATTGCATCAATAAATGCATATAAACTGTATGCATGTTTTATTTTTAAAACTACGCTTTCCTGCATTGAAAATGTAATCCCTTACAGTATTGTGGAATTTTCTTCTAACCTGGCCAGTCAGCCTAATTAGATAAAGTTGTTTCTGCAGGTAATCTGGTGGTAAATGGTTTTAAGTACGTGGTCCATATTTGTGGCCTAATTATGCAACACCTATGTCTTGGGTGTCTTTTCCTCTGTGGCAAAAAATGGGGAAAAGTCTGTGCTATTGTGAGATTTAAGTAAGCTCTTTGAAAACAGCGTCTCAAACCCGAGTAGATACAAGCCTGCCTGTGCAGCCAGAAAGTAGCCTTAAAATTTGCCTTTTTGATTTATCAAAAATCTACCTGTGTTTCCAAAAAAGTTCGTCTCTGCTATTTTTTGCAGTTCCTAAGAAGAACAGACTAAGAAACTGAAGACGTCTTCTCTGTAGTGAGCTCTTTCATGTGACATATTGAAGTCAAATTGTCATATTGCTACTAAGACACTACAGTAAGGCGGCACGAACAAAACACTTACTAACACAGTGAAGGAAAAGAGGACAAAAGACTTGATGAAAGACTAGCATTCCTTATGTTTTCTCTTATAACAAAAAAAGTGTTGCATCCTTGGGTTTGTAGTTTGTGGCGAGTTATCCTTGTACAAATACATGCACCTGCCATCACGATGCAAAGAAACAATATAACACATAGCATGCAATACAGTTCAATAGAAAAGGATTAGAATATGTTTGATGGTCCCTGTGGAAAGTAGGTATTGATCTCTTCATAATTTTGCATTTTGTGTAAGATGGCTAGTGTACATTAATATGTCAAAATCAATACTGAAAATGAATACCCAGGAGCTGAAGAATAGTGTGTGTGTGTGTGTGTGTGTGTGTGTGTGTGTGTGTGTGTGTGTGTGTGTGTGTGTGTGTGTGTGTGTGT